>NC_141151.1:54156380-54324505 GCF_053477565.2 Lygodium microphyllum
TTTTAGGCTTTTACACAATCCAAAATATCAAAAATTTTGCATGGCTTAATTATTTCACTTACGTTAAGATCATCTTTAATTTTAAAAAATCATATAATAATATTAAGTGGCTTTAAAAACCAAATCTTTTTTGCAAAATTGTCACTCAATTGGGTGGGGTGTGTTTTTCTTTTTGGGGGCTCCACTTTATTGGCCCCTTTACCCTATTCCTCCTCTCAATGCATTGGTATCTCCTCTCTCCCTTTCATACTCTCCTCTCAATGTTTTGAGTATACCAATGTACATAGATTCTTTCCCCCATGTGTGACACCTCACACCTATCTACCAATTAAGCGCATCTATCAAACACTTGTGTTGTGCCTCTCCTTTACCCGACCACTCCCTTCACCTCCCTCAACATGCACACCCTAAAAGGCCCTTAGGTCTTGTTTTGTGCATTGTTTAGCATTCGTAACACTTGTGAATTATGCATTTGCATGCCCTACAAGCTGGCTTTGAATGAAAAATATCCATAATTGTCTACTTACAACAAGCTATTTGCAATATCTTACAAGTTGTCTCCTAAAACCATTAGATGTTATTCTTTTCTTCCACGCAACTCATACTTCAAACATGTTCTTTCCTTTAGATAAAAGACTCATCTCACATCATTATTCTATCATTAAATGTATTAATAGGGAGAGCATATATTTTTGAAAACCAACGTCCAAACTCATATTGTCTTACAAGTAAGGAGCATACTTGTTGATAACATATGAGAATAGAAGTTGTGTATGAAGCTTCTTGTAGATAAATAAGACTCAAAGCTTTGGTGATAAGTATTAAATATTCCCAAAATTTCCAAGCCTTTGGAAAGGGCATCCAAAACAAAAAAGTATATCCTAATAAAATGTGATAACATGTAGATACACTTAAGGCATATAAAATTAGTTGTCCAACCTGGTTTCTACTCACATGTGGATTTTTCATGAGTGAATGGATATTTATAAATAAAGACTAAACTACCCAAGGATTCCTAATTACATGTGAATTTGTGTATGTAAGCACATTGGAGCTTTGATGCCATTTATCACATAGATATATGAAGAATTTGCTTCCTTGTTAGGTTTGAAGGAAAAATAAGAGTTATTACCTCTTTCTTGGAATCATGATGTTGAATGTATTAGTGAACCAAGACTCAAGATCATACCAAAAGGTAGGCGCATTAAGTACTTGGCCTGCCCTATCGGGGTGGTAGGCATCACTTTAAAACAATGTTTCGAATGGTTCTTAGATAAGATGACCAACATATTAGGAGTAGATTTGGCCTTTCAATGGGATTGCCACAAAGATTTTTGCTCCTTAAGGTGTGTTTATCTCTCATTATGGTAATTGTAGCAATGGTTTTTCCTACAATCTCATTTTTGGCTATGCCAATAAAATCAAGACCAATCAATTTAACATTCTGATCTAATGGCATTGAGATTGGCTTACAATCACCCATCATAATAATTTTCCAAGACATCCAAGATGTATTACATTAGTGGGAGCCATAGTACATTGTACAATCGTCCAATATTTTACCCACATTAGTGGTCAGCTTAACATTTTGATCCAATGGCACTAAGGTTGGCTTACAATAATTAGCCACACCATACTTCATCAACATATCCAAGATGTATTACCTTTCTGAGAGCCCTATCCCCTTAGTTGTTCTTATCACCTCAATGATAAGAAAGTACTTCAACTCTCCTAAATCTTTCATCCCAAATTCACTACAACAAAAAGGCTCTATAGACGCGCTTGTAGATGCAATATTTGAATTGTGAAAAAAAAAGTCGGGCGCGTTTATTAACGCGTCTATTTTCGCGTCTACAAAATCGCATCTAAAAGCGCACTTATAGGCAGAAGTAGATGCACATTTAGACGCGCCTATAGATGCAGATATAAACGCACTATGTAAATATATAATCATATTTAAAAAAAAGTGGATATATTCATATTGTGCATCTATACGCGTGTGTATCTACGCGTCTAACACCGCCTTTACTCTGAAAGTTTTTTATGAGAATAGACACGCATTTATCCTGCAATTTAGACGCGTTGATAGACGTGCAAAACAGAGGTATGTAGGCCACATGCTCTCTGTTTCCTCCCCCCCCCCCCCCCCCCCCCCCCATCAACATCAAATTGCATACTTGGGAAAAACAGATAAAGATTATTTCAAAGATTGGATACTGAAAACAAAACAATGTATGTAGCATACAAAATTTCATATATATAGATGAAACATTTTTACATTATGAGTTCTAGTGCTTATGACGTCATGATCGCAAGCACTAGAGCTGAAAGTAATACATATCAAAAATGAAAATTACAAGCCAAGGGGAGGCATGCATGCATGGGGCTCCTCTATATCTCCTCAGAAGAGACATCATACATCGCTACCACCACCGCTGGCTGTGCCACTGCCATTGCCGCCACCGCTACTGCTAGTCCCCCCTTTGCTATCCTCAACTGCATCAGGGTTCGCCTACACAAAGGATTAAATTATATAAGTACCATTACAAACAATAAATCATATTGATCTATACTTTTCATGTAAAAAATAAAACATATCTCTTCTGGTGGTGGAATCCTCATGGCGCGATTATATTACTCCTCCGTGATGAGTCCCTCCTCGTAGAAATGCTGCCAAGTGAACGCCCAGTTATGACCTCAATGGTAGCCTACCTCTCTAGGAGTAGGCATCCTACCAACGATATGGAACTACAAAACAATTTGAACATACAACGTATTAAAACACACTAGATAATGAAGTGAAACAAATTACAAAATTTAATTTAAAAAAAGAAATCAAATAATACTTACAAACTCAGCCTCCCATGACTCCCTGCCACCCGATCCATAATGCGACGATGGTTGCCATCTGGATATGTCGTGCCTCTGCATGCTGGCGACTTGTCATTTTCTCCGTTGCTCTCTTCTTGGCCTCTTTCCACTCCTTGCGGTGGCAATTGGGTGGTTGGCCATATCCAGGGCGCCCCTGCTCTTGTCTCTGCAATGACTCCTTGGCGCGCATCATAAGGTGAGACGTCTTGTTATGAAGCATGTCTCTCACCTTTGACCGTCCCCAATCATCTGAGAATCGTGAATTCTCGGGATTAGGGTACCTTTCATGTACTGCCCACAGCACCTCTTGCCACAAACCATTTTTTTGGTGCTTGAAGGAAATCATGCAATCTTTGTATGTGGCATGCAGGACACTCCTCAAGTAGGCTATCACTTCCCTCCCCTCGAAGTCATGCAAGATACCACCAACATCAATGATAGAGTAGTACATTTGTGGTGGCTCACCTCTCTCATTTTCCGGTGAGGGTGATCGAGAGCCACCACCTAGGCAACCCCCACAAAGCCCTCGACCTCCTCGTCCTCGCGCACCACTCTCCCTCCTCCCTCGATGTGAACTACCCTCTACCTCACTCGATATACGTGCCTCTGCAGATGTACGTGCTTCGGCCGATCCATGTACCTCAGCTAATCCCTGTGTCGGCAAAGATGTGATAGGTGTCCCAGACATCACACTGAAAACCTCATCTGCAGTGGGAGGGCGACCAAGATAATTGGTCATCTCCCCCATGAATTGCTCCTTGTTGAATGGGGTGCTGGAGGATCCAAGATTCCACATCTACACAAAAAGAAATCATATTACCCTGTGTAGATAAAACATATTACATACAGCGTCTATACCTGCGTCTCTGTGCGTGTCTATACCTGCGTCTCTGTGAGAGTCTGTTAGCACGTGTATCATCGTGTGTACAACACTGCAGAGCACACGCGCCTGCACACGCGCTCAAAGACATGCCCCCAGAGAAATGTTTTCCGCGTCTATATCTGCATCTACACTGAGATGTAGACGCGCTATCAGACGTGCTTGGTCGGATGATATTGGCAGACGACCGCCATTATTGATTTACAAAATGCAATACATAATGAAATCACAAATCCTAAATACACAGACAAAGCAGAGAGAGGAAGATAGAAAGAAAGAGAGAGAGAGAGAGAGAGAGAGAGACTCACCTTGGGTGTTTGGTGTGACATTCCCGATTTCTAAGCACGCGTTCTTCACATGAACCTCCTCTTAATAGGAAGTCATGAGAATAATAAATTGAAAATTATGGAAATTTTTTTTACTTATTCCACTTTTTTCCCCAGCCGACTATCGGGCTGGAGTAGAGGGGAATAGCAAGAGTGAATAAGCTCCTTGCTGGAGCTTACAGGGGGAGAATGCCATGCAAAACAGCGTGTGGAGGGAGGGAGGTACCTCTCCCTCTGGCTATAAAAGCCAGGGCTATGGCAAGCACAAAGGGAGTAGAGCGTAACGCTGCCCACGCTAAGGAAGGAAGAGATTGAGAGGGATCATGCTGCAGTGAGGACTGTGAGGGAGGGCGTAAGGCTGGCCGTGTGGGAGAAGGAAGAGCTTCTGCTTCAGCTGGTGGTCACTACCGTGGAGGAAGGGAGGTCGCCAGGCTGCCGTAGGACGCCACCAACTCGCTGCCATCAGGCGGTCATCATGCCGAAAGAGGAAATCGCCTTCTCTCTTTCACGTGGGGCTTTCACGATTTTTCTTGAAGCTTTAGAAGCTTCTTAGGAAGCTTCTAAAGCCTCCTTGGAAGCCCCCTTTCGTGTGGGTCTTTATTAGGCCTTTTCAAAGTGGGTTTGATAAACCCCCCCCTCCCCAGGATTTAAACCCCATTCCTGTGGGTTTCTCCCTCTCCGCAAAAATCCTTCTTTAAGGTCTTTTACACCCTTTTCCCCCCTTTTCCAATCCGCTAAAGTTCATTTAATACCCCCTTTCTCGTGGAGTCCTATTCGAGGCCTTTAAAAAGCCTTGTCAAGTGTTTTTTTCCCCTTGGATTGCCCACAAGCTCCCAATAGCCCGAGTGCTAGAACCCTCCCCGAGGGCCTTCCCTATTGCCTCTCAAGCGGGTTCTTGTTAAATTGGGATCTTTTAAAAATCCCCTTTGCCTTCACAAAGCAAATCTTTTACACCCCTTCTTCCTCGAAGTTTTAGGAGGAAACCTATAAAGCCTTCTAAAGCCCAATTCTGAAAGGCGATGCTTCGGTCAAGGAAGCCGTACTAAAAAGGGAATTTTGTGTACAAGGGAGAACGGGCCAAGATCGTAAGATTGCGGCCAAAGCAAGAAGGTCAAATTCACGATGGCCCCTAAAAAGGAAAAAGGTGCAACCGCAGGAGGATCATCTCCTAACATTCATGTGGATATTTCACCGAACCCACTAGTCCAGGTTTTCTTCCTAATTTTAGTTTACGTTGAAGTATTGAAATTGTGCATGGATAATTTATGGAATTAGGATGCACTTTTATGATTGAAATACATTGGATATTTTAAAGGAAATAACTCACGAATGAAGATTGGTCAATTGTATTTTTTTAAAGGGAATGAATGAAAGATGTTTATGCATTTTTAGCAAGTGGCTTCTGTGCATTGCAAAGTAATGAATCTAGAACAAACAACGATTATAATTTACAAAGTCAGAATTATTATAGTACACCTTTGACTATGCATGGAAAGATTAAATCACATGTCGCATTATTAGACGAATCTTTCTTAGTAATGATTCATTAAAGAAGATTGCTGACAACTGTAGGAATTTGCAAGGCATAGAAATGATTCTAGGGCTGCATGAAGTAGGTTAAACTCTAGTCAATTAGCATAAATCTCAATCAACTACGTAAGTAGTTAGAGAAAGGTTGTGTAATGCTCATTCAGCATACGAATATTTCATTCAGAAATGAAATTAGGGAAAGATTGCATGGTTCGTTTTAACATAAAACCGTAAAAGCTTAGTAGCATGAATCATGAATGCATCAATGGAAATTATGTCGTAACTTAACATACGCTTCGATCTTAAAAAGAAAAGTTAGGAGTTGTAAATCTAATCATAGGTAGGCAATGAATCGTGTATGGTATCGTAATGCAACTAGTTTTTCTTCTCTTTGGTCAAGACAATATCTTCATGAATAGACAATGATAGTGTTTTACCCTAAACACCTAAACCGCAAAGGACTTGCTTAGGATTGTTTAAATCGATGCAACATATCCTAAGTGCTAACTAGGGTTTAGCACGTTGAGGACATGACCTAGTCGCACTTATTGCCAAGTTGAAACTCTTATACCCTAAAGACTTGCCCTCATTCACGGAATGTAGGGACAATAAGACACACTTGCGAGAAACGATCTAGGGTTTTTACCCTAAGGATCGCTCGCTAAAAGAATGAAACTCGATTTTGATTTGGACCTTTAGGACCGACAATATCGACCTACTGCAATCAGGAATGGATTGTTATGAAGATACCCTAACCCTGTTTCCTATCTAATCATGATTTCGTGATTAGACAACGCCATTCGATGGGTAAAATAGTCCCATGATTTTTATGCGACACTCGCGCAATAGGTTGTAGAGTCGCATGATCTTGTGATTTGATCAAAAGGGAATGGCCAAATTCCTCGGAATGAGATTGGCAGATTCTTACGCAAGTTTATCTTGCAAGAGGAGAAATAATCGTCGTGATATAGTACCTTTCTTGGGTAAAGTAACCAAGATACGAGGATTAGATATTTGCTTGGAAGCAAAAGACCAATTAGTAAATTGAAATAACATATTTACTGCCAATAGAACTTAAGGTATTGGTTAAGTTGGGTTAGTAGGGTACGGCCCTAACCCAAGGATATAGGGTTAACAGACAAACCATTGGGAATCTTGCCAAGTCGCAATTGATCCTGGATCGAGTGCTGGATGCATTCGGAGAGAAAGATTCACTCCTTAGCAATTGGCCAAATAAACGACCATTGGAATTGATTGTGCTTGTAATAGTTTAGAAAGCACTGTTTGCATTGTTTGCTCAAGGAACTAAAGGATGAAAAGATATCTAATGCTTCAGGTTGAAGGCCTGAAGGGAGAGGCAGCTTCAGTTACCCCCGACTGCATGCCTGACCCTAACCAAGGGGGTTATTGACCGCGCCGGGAACGTGGACCGAACCCGCCGTGAGAGGTCTCTCCGTTGAGTTCTACTTGGAGCAGGAGGACGCTTAAGTGCCAGGGGGGGGCTCTGGCTGTAAATCCCTCGCCTTCCAGGTCCTGTGCAAGAGGCTAACGCGACTCGGGATTAGATCTCGAGGCGTGCATACTAGTTTACGGGCGGAAGCTTGGAATAGTAATCCCTGGGGATTACCGGATAGCCTTCGGGCGGATTATGGACAAGCCTACGAGCGGAACTCCTTGTATTTCAAAGATAAAATAATGAAATGTTAAAAAAAAAACTTGCTTGATATTGTTTTTCTATGTCACGTGATAAGATTACGTGAAGGAACCAGTGCTTAACAGGATTAATTAAAGAAGCTGATTGTTATATGTCAAATTAATGTGTTAGATAATTACATAACTAAAACAAACCGAGGAAAGTGCGGAGGATGGGCCATGGATCCACCCTACGGTTGGGTGGTCCCGATTAGCCGGGTACTTCTCTCAGAAATCTCGAAGAACAGCGGGATGATCATCATCAGCAAAACGAATAACGAGAGCGATGACCTAGAGTTACGTCTTACCCAATTTACGCTGTTTTAGGGGAACGGAATGGGACTATGCGTTATGGCAAAGAGGTTGAGCCTTGCATCCCTCTCGTTTCCCATTCTCTTTGAACCAAGTACAGCGTGAATTCGCTTCGGACCTGGCGTTTTTGCGTAAAGTAGTTTGCTCGGGTCTGACGCTAGTTGCTATTAGCTAATGACCAATCAGAAAAACCCTAATTCCAGTCGATCCTAAGTGGGAACAGCCAGGATACTTCCGCTACGTGGCAGACGCGAGAAGACCTAGATCGCAAAACCCGTAACATTCCATGGGAGTGTCAGGCGGAGTTTTCTAGACATCCTTTCCGATGGACTGCTAAGACATGTCCTGGATGATACTAGTGGACACGTTACATTTGGTGTGGCGAGTGGTAGCGCTTCTTCCTTCTCCTTCTTTCTCTTCTTGGTAAGTTACCCTCCCTTGATGCTTGCTTCCTTGCTTGCTGCTTCTTCTTGTTCTCCTCTCTATTGTTCTCTCTTTCTTCCTCTCCTTGGCTTTCCTTTTTCCCTTCTTGTGTGTTTGAAATGAAAGAAGAGGTGAGTCATGAGGAGATAAGGCATGAAAAGACTAGGTGAGGCATGAAGAGACTACATGTCAGCTAAACTCAAGCTTCAGAACCGCAAAAAACGTAGGAAAGGAAAGCCGTAGTTTGAAAATAAATGATTTAAGTAGGATTTGAATTTTGACGTGTGCCTCTATTTTTGAGTGTATAAGTGCGTCTATTTGCGCGGATATATAGACGCAGAAATTGTGTCTATTTACACGGACGGTTAGATGTGCCGATAGATGCTGTGATAAACGCGCCCGACTTTGCGCGTCTAACACGTGCATCTATTCCTCGTTTCTGTTGTAGTGATTTTCTGTTGAAAAGACTCTTCATATGTTCCACCTCTTATCTATGATTGCTCCCAATAATCTAAATATCCACATACAAGGTAGTCATGGCAATGCCCCTTTCACTTTGACATCCACAACGCGAATGGTCTACACTTTCAATGTGGAAACCAATAGAGACAATATACTATGCTATCTTGTCATACCATGCTCTTGGTTCTTGTTTAAGCCTATACTTGGAGAATTCACTTTAGATATATCCTCTATATCATTTGCATTCAATGACTATTTATAAATACTCTTATCTATAAAAATTTTGAAAATTAAACACATCTCTTGTCTATATTTCAATCTATAAATAACCCCTTTATATGATATGCTTATATATATATATATGTATATAATATACATATACATATACATATACATATACATATACATATACATATATACATATATATATATATATATATATATATATATGATATTTTAGAAATACCTTATTTTGACCTTACATAATATACATATATATTCATGAGTGACCCCTCGAGAGCCCATACAAGCCTTTCTATAACCTACAAACATAATTGGAATGAGCCATACACTCATAACTTTGTGGCTTCTCCATGTATACTTCTTCTTGCAACTTACCATGCATAGCCTACACACATAATAGGGGTGAACCATACTCATAACCTTATGGCCACTCCATGCACACTTCTTCTTGCAATTCACCATGCAAGAATGCATTCTTTACATCCATTTGATGCAAGGCCCAACCTTTTTTTGCAACCACTATAATGATTGATCTAATAGTTTCCATCTTTGCCATTGGAGCAAATTGTCTCCTTGTAATCAATTCTATAAGTCTATGCATAATTTTGGTATAACTAGTCTTGCTTTATATATGTTCACACTTCAATTTGCATTATGTTTTGCTTTGTAAATCCACTTGCACCTACAACTTTCTTTCCCTCAAGCAATGGTACCAAATCCTGAGCCTAATTTACATTTGACACAACCATTTTTTAATCCATAGCTTTCTCACAAGGCACACAACCAATGGATTCCTCAAAATAAGTAGGCTCAACTAATTTTATAACACTCACCATATATGCATAATAGTAAGCAACATAACCACCATATATCAACCTTTTTACAAGATATTTTACTCTCATTGACTGGTGCACATGCGGAGTGCCACTCTATGATTCCTTTATATCAGCCTTGTTTCTTTTTTACACTACGTATGTGAACAACTGGAATACCAAACTCCTCATCCATGCTCTGATCTAAACCATAATCAAACTCACAATCTACATGTCAATAGTCTATAGAAATATCAGGCACACCAAGTGGCTTAATCAAATTTTATTTTCCCTTTTGTGATACAGTTTTTGCACTTATAGAAGTGATATTTGCACACAACTTGGCATGCTATTGTCTCTCAAAAGACTATTAGAAGAGGATTCTTCTAGTCTAGTCAATGTATGTGTTTGTGGATCTACAATTTTCGGAATCAACTTTTCTCTTACATCATTTGTAGCAATTTATTTTTCAAAAGCATATGAACTATTCATCTCATCAAACACAATATCTCTACTTACCTATAACTTGTGTGTAATTGGATTATAATAGTTTTGATTCTTTTGCTTAAGAAAATAACTAATAAATACACACTTTTTAGCTTTCTGATCCAACTTCTTTCTTAGCTCATGAAGAACATGTACATATGAAACTTTATCCAAATATATTAATATATGACAAATCAAGTTTCTTACTAATAAACTTCTCCTTTAATATCACATCATGCAAGCCCTATAGCAATGGGTTGGGTTTTGTTTGTAATATATACAATTGTAAAGATGACTTTAGCCGTATGAAAATGAGGTTTATTTTTTTAAGTCAACTAAGTCTCCTGAAATTTTTGCAATGTACATGTTCTTTTTTTCAGTAACATTGCTCTAATGTAGAGCGTACCTACATGTAAATTGCCTTTGAATTCCATGTTGTTTCAAAAAATTATTAAATTCATTGGAGAGGTACTCTTTTCCTCCATCTAACCTCAAAGAATTAATCTACATAGTTGTTTTTTAACCACGTTTTTAAAATCTTGAAAATGAGTGAGTATCTCACTTTTCTACTTCATGACATACACCCATATCTTTAGTGTATGATCATCAATAAAGGTTACATAATACTTACATCGAGTCATTGATGTAGTATTTGTAGGACCCCACACATTTAAATGTATAACATGAAGTAAATGCCTACTTACATGTTTATTATGAAAAAATATATCCCTTGTTTGTTTTCCAAATTGGTATGCTTCATAGACTTTGTACATATTAGCCACTTTGAACTTAAGCAAGCCCATCATAATTTTACATGGTTGTCTATTCTTCAACCGCTACGTCACTTTTACATGGCCAATATGTTCATGGAAAATGTCAATAGTAGCCACAACTCCTATGCCTTGTGAAAACATAGGAGCCTTTAGCTCAAACGCTGGATGTATTGTGGCCGCTGAGCGTTGAAGAAGAGGTTGTCTCATTGCATGGGCAGCTTAGTTTTTATAAGCATAAGTATGCCAGTGATCTCGAACAGAAGTGTGACTCTACGATGTGTAAGCAATGGCTAGGTACTCCACAGAGAGAGAGAGAGAGCCTCGATGTTGCACAAACTCAGATAAATATTGAAGCTGAGATGCAGACTACTGGAAGGGCTACTGGTTGACAAGTATCGTCAAACGGACGTCATTGATTACGTTCATCTCATCCTATGAAAACAGAGAAAAGCAAAGAACGGGAAGATTAATAGCTTAAAAGCTATGATACTTTCTTGGAAATTTTGAGGTGGCGGGCAAATATATAAAGGGATCAGAGTAGACTGCAACGAGGGGGGTACAAAGATGAAGCCATGAGGAAGAAGGTCAAATGGCATGAGACGACGGAGAACAAAGGAGGTGATGAAATGCAGAACAAAGGCGAAATCAAGGAGGAAGGTGGCGAGCTATCCTGAAGTGACGACGAAGGAGAGCTGAGAGCAAGCGATGACAAAGGCGAGGGTGAGGCTGCAGCGAAGCCGAAGAAGAAGAACGAGAGACAATGCAGCAGAAGAGACGGCCGAAGTTGATGAGCTTGGAAGACAATGAATCGGCGATAAGAAAGGCGAAGCATTGGCGAAGACTGCAACGATCAAGGCCATGAGGCAGAAGGACGAGAAGACAAAGTACGAAGGGTGGAGACGATCAACGAGCTTTTCACAAGACGAGAGTGTTGAAGCTGCGGACGTGGTTCTGAAGATGGAATACTTGAAAACGGTGGACTGAGGAGCAACAGAGAAGGAAGGTGATGAAGCGGCAGACAATGACAGAGACGAAGAGAAATTATCGGAAGGAAGAAGGAGGATGTCGACAACTGGCATGCAGCGGCTTCCTTACCTTCCAAGATCGCTAGAGCAGTTCAGGATGTCGAGAGTTCCAAGCCACCACGGGGATGCTATGTAGACTTGGCAAAGGAGATAAGGCGGAGCTAGTCGAGCTTGTCCGTAAGGATGATCATTCAGCTCATACCCGCCGTTAATAAGCATCTCGCAAGTGGACATACTGAAGGCGGAGCTACCCTACCTCGATGTATGTGCCTGGTGCTGCTAGATACACCCACACCATGCATGCCCCCAGCATTCCTGCCAGCAATATCAGCAGTATGAACACCCTAACATTATCACCGGAGAGAGAAGGTGACGACGGCAAATTCGGAAGACGGTGATGCCCTATTTTGATGCCTTTTTTTTTCTGGAGAAAGAAACCTTGAAAAATAAGCATTACAGCAGATCGAGGATGTATTTACGAAGTCCGAGTCAAACTTGAAAGGTGTCAAGGACAAGCTGAATATCAAGCATACTATCGTCATACTTTCACTTCAGGAATTCGAAGCAGTATTAGACAAGACTGTTAACTTAATCTATATGACAAATGTCAAGGTTACATCGTGAGCCTTATATTTAAGGTATTCAAAAGAAACTCCTCCTTTTGGAACCTTATCTCAAGTTCTATCACTTCAATTGTCCTATTGTCATCCTCTCATGTAAGTAAGATTCTTTGAACATCTTTTGTGAAAGTTATTTGAAAAAAAAAAAGCAACTTGTAAGAAGTGAAGGTGATCTCTCTGACTTCACTTTGCTCCTAATCATTATCAACACCAAATGAACATCTTCCTAATTATGGTCATTAACATGGATTAATCTTGACACTACAATAGAAACGAGGCACAGACGCGCAAAGTCGGGCGCGTCTATCATTGTGTCTATATGTGCGTGTAAATAGACACAAATTTTGCGTCTATATATTCACGCAAATAGACGCCAATATAGACGCGCCAACAGACGCGCAATTATTTAACCACCTAAAATTGGAATTAATATAATTAAAAAACCAAGTTAATAATTATTTAACCACCTGAAATTGATTCTTGAGCATGCACGTGTGCGCATGATAAAAACCATAGAATTAAGAATACACATTGAATCATTGAATTAAAAAAATAGAGTTAGTAATTACTTTTTCATTACTCTCTAATAAATGGCAGTTCCTCCAGTTGATAAGCCTGATATAAGTAATTAGCAGCAAGCGACACAAACCTTACAATTAGTAGCAAGCATTGCAATATGTATCTTGTAATTTCTCTACTTGAAGATGATAAAAAATACTTCATTTTTATTATGAAAAGTTCAATTTAGCTTTAAACTTTACTATTGATTCTTGAATATGCACGTGTGCGCATGATAAATATAGAATTAAGAATGCACATTGAATCATTAAGTAAATTAAGTATGTTATAGTGAATGATCCATCTCATCTTCAATGAGATCAGCCCTTGCTAAACTATCTACTTCTAGGTCTATGTTACCAAGAGGTAACGAAACAAACAAGTTTATCCCACTATCAGATGTGTTGCTATATTGCTTAATAACTTCATCAATATCATCGATAATCACATTATTATCTTCTTCTGCGTTTCCTTGAACATCCTCGCGAGGTTTATATTGTACTATATCACGCATATCATCCATTATGGTGTCATCCTACACATCATCATTAATTGTTGGATTGTCATCTGCTATCTCCATGTTGGTAATATTACCATATATTGGTTTTGAACGATTAGATATAGGGATGACATACCACCATCGGTTATTGTTTACCATTGGATGATACACAACCTGTATTTGAAAAACAAAAGCAAAAAACTTAAATACTTATTATATTATGTATATGTATCACATGTATACATATTAAAAAATTAGCCTTTGCATATATACCTGCTCGCATTGTTGAGGTAGTACTAATGTGTTATTCTTGTTTTGGTGAAATTTTGTAGAGTCAATGATTACAAAATCACTTGGATGACGTCCGATTGTGCAATACTCACCATTTGTTACCACTTCTTTAAACCACTTCACATTGAGTACATATATAAAGAATCGTCTGAAGTCAAGCTTCAGAATATCTTGGATCAAGCCACAATAACCTTCCATGGTACCATTGGCATCCTCGAAGTTAGCAAGGACACCACAATCTTGGATATTTCTCTTTTCATCTATACGTTGAGTTCGAAGATGTTTACCCTCATACCAAAGTGCATTGAATAATGTGCACTAGTAGTAAAAGATAAAAGATCAAACACGTCAATTATTTATATAAAATAAAACTTATTAAAAAAATTAATTGATAGTATGTCTCACCTTTGATAAGCAACCTCATGTGTATTCCCACTCTTCTTGAGATATATTAATTTCCTCCTCTTTTTTCATTCTCTCCATTTCCTCATGTAACCAATCTATATCAATATGAAGTGGGAGCGCATTTAGATGATCTGGAAATGAGACATTACGTCCATATCTAGTGTGAAATTCTTGTCTTTTGCTTTTTCTTCTTGCCCTTGCTTCATCATATAGTGTCACCCATTTGCTCATTACATCACTATTGAGCACACAAAAACTATTTAACTTACTGAGTTCTTCTTTTGTTAGCACTTTACTCATTCCTTTTCCTTGAGGTACTATAGAGGCCATCCTCAAGTCTTCATCATCTTTCTATAGTCGTGGTTGAGAGGGATCCACTTTAGCAAGATATTCAGAGATATAAACAAGGGATGATTACACTAACAACAATGCTTCCCTCAGACCGTGCTTTTTGCCTCACAAAATCTTTCAAGGTTTTCATGAAGCGCTCAAGAAAAAACATCCACCTTACATGAATTGCCCCATAAAGTGCAATCTCATCAATCAAATGTACGAGTAAATGTAATTGAGTAGTCAAAATGGATCGAGGAAAAATTTCCTCCACCAAACAAACCACCTCAACAGATAATACTCGAGCATCTTGCAATGTGTTTGGATTAATTTCCTTCGAGCTCATGTATCTGTCAGGATGTATTTGAGAATTGTTTATTTTTGTGTAGAAATTCAAAGATATATAATCAAAAAATACAATGTATACACACCTCACAAGCTCTCCCATCTTGAATTGGATGATATCCTGATGTGGTTAAATATGAAAAAACAAGTAAATTAATAAAATGCAATTGATTCAAGTCTTGAATTTCAAATATAGAGTTATATACATGTTCCTGAACACTCTCCGTATCCTGGAAAGTCATGCATGGTCCACAATAACATGGCCTTCAACGTGAAATCTCTAGAGGATGCAGATGCACTTGTATCTTGCACCTCAATACCTTCCCATAACATTTCTAACTCTTCAATCAAAGGCTCTAAGTAAATGTCCATGTTTTTTACCTTGTGCTTTCCAGGAATCAGAAGGGACAACATTACATGTCCCTTTTTAATTGTCATGGATGGAGGAATATTATAGTTTACCAATACCATTGGCCATACATTGTATGATGTGCTTTTGATGCCAAATGGATTGATTCCAAGACATAAGTTTTACACGTGGAACAATCGGAAAATGTCGCAAAACCTTACGAGGCACATCCATTGACTTCATCTCCACTTCGTATCTTGATTCGCCACAAACAGGACACTCTCGTGCGAACTCATGAATCCCAAGAAATAAGACACAATCATTGACACATGCATGGATCTTGACATAATCGAGGCCTCCCAGAGATATCAAGGAATGTCTTGCTTGCTCTCTCTTAGTTGGCAATTTGTTTCCTTTTGGAAGCATTTGTGATAATAACCTACATATATTTTTAAAAGTGAGTTAAAAAACCACCAACATATATTTCTGTCTGATTTCAAAATAGAACAATTAATATTATGATTCATAAGCCAAACTGAATTGATACCTACTTCAATAACGCATCCAAACTGACATTACTCCATCCATAAATTGTTTGCAAGTTAAGTATCTCGAGGGACGCACGAAGAATGGAGTACGTACAACCTTCATACAACGGAGTAGATAATGCTACATATAGTGGATCATCTAGCTTCATAGAGTGACCTTCTCCCTGAACCGGTTGCGAAAATAGATGGTATACCATGTTATCCAAAATCTCATCCTCTACGACTTGATGGGGCATTTCATGAGGGCTACTATCATGGTCGTGAGTCTCTACTCTTCTTGAAGACTCTGTCTCCTCGCGTCGACGTTTTGCAGCCTCTCGATGCCTGAGAGTGAGTATTTGAGGATGTGGCACTACATCCAGCTCAACCACAAAAGGGAGTTTCATGTACGTTGATATATAATTCCCATAACATAGACTAGCAATCTTAGTGGTTAAAAAAAACAATGAATACCGATGATTTTTCTCGGTCCCATTCTCCATACAAGCTGAGGTGTGACATTGCAATTCGATGTGCTCGAAAAATGCACCCTCGACAACAATCACACATGCATTTAATTTTTTGTCGTAGCTATGCATCTCGATTATGAAGACGCAATGTTTCATCCTCACTTCAGGATGTGCTCATTGACTCATCAGCATGCACCGCACTAGGTGATGACGACGACATGATTAAACCTAATTCATGACAACATCAAATTTTTTTTCATTCATATGTTTACATAAAAACTTAAAGCTAGCGTATTAATTATTCTAAGATCTCAATTTTAAATACACAAAAATCATCATAAATACATTAAAACTTATGATAAGAATTCACTATCAAAACTTATCTTAAAAACAAAAAATTATGATAAAGCCTAAATGCGTGTCTATATACGCGTTTACGTATGCATCTATATTAGCGTCTATTTTTGTGTCTATACTCGTGTCTACATGAACAATAGACGCGCATATATATGCAAAAATAGACGCACACGTCAAAATTCAAACCATACTTAAATCATTTCTTTTCAAACTGCGCCTTTCATTTTCTGCGTTTTTTGCGGTTCTGAAGCTTGAGTTTAGCCGACATGCAGTCTCTTCATGCCTCACCTCCTCATGACTCACTGCTTCTTTCATTTCAAATACACAAGAAGGGAAAAAGGAAAGCCAAGGAGAGGAAGAAAGAGAGAACAAGAGAGAGGAGAACAAGAAGAAGCAGCAAGCAAGTATCAAGGGAGGGTAACTTACCAAGGAGAGGAAGAAGGAGAAGGAAGAAGCGCCACTACCCGCCACATCAAATACCCAAGGTGACTCTCTATCTCTCTCTCTCTCTCTCTCTCTCTCTCTCTCTCTCTCTCTCTCTTTGTTTCTCTCTTTCTCTCTCTACTCTGTCTGTGTATTAGGATTTCTGATTCCATTATGTATTGGATTTTGTAAATCATCAATGGCGGTTGTCGGAGTAAAATCAACTGACTGAGCGCGTCTACATTTCAGTGTAGACGCAGGTATAGACGCGAAAAAATGTTTCCTCTCATTGCGTCTGAGGGCGCGTCTTAGAGCGCGTGTGCTGGTCAATCTAAACGCGATGATACACGCGCGTATAGATTGACCTGGAATATGCGTATGACAGCACGTCTATACTGTATCTCAGATGCAAATATAGACACGCTGAACAGAAGGTTGACTTTAGGAGCGCGTCTGAGAGCGCGTCTAACCTACAATTTAGATGTGGTTATACACGTGCCAGCTCTGATAAAAAACAATATATTTTTGTAATGATGAATGTGACCAATCCCATGTTTGTGTTTATCAGTTTTCTTGTTTATGAGAAGCATTAGCACTTAAGTTTTATGCTCAATGTCTAAAGAAAGCTCTTTGAAAATGTAGGTAATATATGATTTTTTGTATGCAAACAAATTTCTCTTTTTCCTGTGTTTTTTTTGCAGATGTCGTATCCTGGTTCATCTAGCAATGATCCAGATTTGGATTGCATAAATGATACATTGGCCTCGTTTGGCAGGGAAGTGAATGCATTTTTTGGAGGTTTTCCTAGTAGGGAAGACTTCATGGGAGAGATGACCAGACACCTTGGCCGCTCTCCCACAGTGGATGAGGTGTTCGATATCATGTCTGGAACGCCTCTCACGTCTTTGCCTGGCACTACTTTCCAAACTCCAATTGCAAGTACTCCACATGCAGGTACTCCACATACAGCACCTGTATGTGCATCGGCTGAACACAAGCATCTGCAGAAACACGTGCATCTGCAGAAGCACGTGCATCCAGCGAGGCAGAGGGTAGTCAACAGAGAGGGAGAAGGGAGAGTCGAGGGGGAGGACGAGGCTTGTGTGGGGGTTGCTTAGGAGGTGGCGAGCGATCACCCTCATCAGTAGATCACGTAGAGGAGCTTGTACGCCAGTACTATAGAGTTACAGATGCTGGTGGCATCTTCCATGATGATGAAGGAAGGGATGTAATGGTGTACATGAGGAGCGTTGTGCATGCGACGTATAAAGATTGTTTCATTGCCCTCAAAAATCAGAAAAGTGGCTTGTGGCAGGAGGTGTTGAGGGCAGTCCATAGGAGGTACCCAAATCCTGAGGGTCAACGATTCTAGGATGATTGGGGACGCACAAAAGTGAGGGATATGCTTCACAACAAAAGATCCCACCTCATGATACGTCCTAGGGACTCACAGCGGAGGCATGAGGAGGGGTGTGGAGCCTATAGCCAACCACCTATGTGCCACCGCGTAGAGTGGAAGAAAGCCAAGAAGAAAGCAGCTAAGAAAGTGAAGAGTCGCCAGCACGCAGAGGTGCGACGGATCCAAATGGAAACAATGGGATCGGGCGGCAGAGAGTCGTGGGAGGCAGAGTTTGTAAGTATATTTTGACTCCACATGCAGGTACTCCACATACAGGTACTCCATATGCATGCACTCCATATGCAGGTACTCAATTTGCAGGTACTCCATGTGCTCCACATGCATCGACTGAAGCACAAGCATCGGGCCTTTATGAGTTTGTTTTAGGTGAAGAAAAGGAGCCAAACTTGGGTATCCCTCCGACTACATATGAATTAAAGGCATATCTATAGTCATTGATAATAGTATGCTGGGACATATTAGGAATGCAGAAACTTCACATGCAGCTTGGACAATTGTTTTGAACATATTTTCAATAAATAAAAATACACAAAAGATTCAACTCAAGCAAGAGTTAAATACCTTGAAGAAATGAAAAATGTTGCAGAAGCACGTGCATCTGCAGAAGCTCGTGCGTCCAGCGAGGTAGAGGACAGTCGACAGAGAGGGAGGAGGGAGAGTCGAGGGGGAGGACAAGGGTTGTGTGGGGGTTGCCTAGGAGGTGGCGAGTGATCACCCTCACCAGTAGATCATGTAGAGGAGGTTGTACGCCATTACTATAGAGTTACAGATGCTAGTGGCATCTTTCATGATGATGAGGGAAGGGATGTAATGACGTACATGAGGAGCATCGTACATGCGACGTATAAAGATTGTTTCATTGCCTTCAAAAATTAGAAAAGTGGCTTGTGGCAGCAGGTGTTGAGGGCAGTCCATAGGAGGTACCCAAATCCTGAGGGTCAGTGATTCTCGGATGATTGGGGATGTACAAAAGTGAGGGATATGCTTCACAACAAAAGATCCCACCTCATGACACATGCCAGGGACTCACTGCGGAAGTTGGAGGAGGGGCGTGGAGCCTACAGCCAACCACCTATGTGCCACCGCGTAGAGTGAAAGAAAGCCAAGAAGAAAGCAGCTGAGAAAGTGAAGAGTCGCCAACACGCAGAGGCGCGACGGATCCAAATGGAAACAATGGGATCGTCGCATTACGATCGGGCTACAGAGAGTCGTGGGAGGCAGAGTTTGTAAGTATATTTTGATTTCTAGTTTTTTAAAATTTATATTTCTTTCAATTCTTTATATAATTTATTCTAATATATTGTGTCTCATAATTATTTGTATATATCATAATTGTTTTGCAGACTACTATCGTTGGTAGGATACCTACTCCTAGAGAGGTAGATTACCATCGAGGCCATAACCGCGCAGCCACATGGCTTCACTTCTATGAGGAGGGTCTCATCACTGAGGACCAATACAACCAGGCTATGAGGATTCGACAGCCAAAGGAGGTATGTTTTTCTTACTTTCCTATTAAAAGTATAGCTAATTATAACTTTTTCTCCACCATGTCTACGTAAGCAACCTTGATCTTTCACTACAATAGAAATGAGGCATAGACGCACATGTTAGACGTGCAAAGTCGGGCGCGTCTATCACAGCATCTATAAGTGTGTGTAAACGTATGTGTAAATAGACACGAATTTTGTGTCTATATATCCGCGCAAATAGACGCTAATATAGACGCACCAGCAGACGCACAATTATTTAACCACCTAAAATTGGCAATTCACATAATTAAAAAACCAAAGTTAATAATTATTTAACCACCTGAAATTGATTCTTGAGCATCCACGTGTGCGCATGATAAAAACCATAGAATTAAGAATACACATTGAATCATTGAATTAAAAAAATAGAGTTAATAATTACTTTTTCATTGCTCTCTAATGAATGGCAGTTCCTCCAATTGACAAGCTTGATATAAGTAATTAGCGGCAAGCGACAGAAACCTTACAATTAGTAGCAAGCATTGTAATATGTATCTCGTAATTTCTCTACGTACTTGAAGATTGGTGCGCAGATCGGTCGTAGATAGCTCACGTAGTGAATCCCTGAAGGTCCCCAAGAACAATGAACTCTACCTTTTTGCACAAAAAACCATGTAAAAGCATGCACGACAAGAGACAAGAGACAAATTGGGTTCAATCTCCCCCATGCCTTGTGTGAGCGCTTCACAAAGCATGTATTTTATATATATTTCAATCTTCATGCTCAATAATAGCCCAATTTACAAAAATATGACAAGCTTTTAGCTTTTGAGTTTGCTTTCTACAAAAATAGGAAAATAAAGCTAATGGACGGTGCCCATAGAGTCTGGCACGCCCAATCTCAATGTCCAAATAGAAATAACATATCCGGGCGCATAGGCGCATACAAAATAATAATCAATAATCGATGTCTCAATAGACATAACAAAATATAGGCGTGGCACCTATCAAAATATAGTCCAAAGGTCGAATACTCGCTACACTCCAATGCTTTCCTTCGCCACTGCTGCTATCTCTACACATCAACTGAAGCATTCACAATCGTTAGTAAAATAATACAATTAAACCGACAAAAGTGAATACCTAGCAGTCTTCAGCTACATAAATAAATCAACTGGTTAGAAATAAATCCTAACCTTAATTTATTAGGAGTGCGCACTCTAAACTCATAAACGTTTATTAATTTAATATGCATTTTGCGGAATCACCCGCTATGGAATTACCCATGTACACACTAAATTAATGAAACGCCCGAAAAGGACAGCCGTCCCCATCAACTTCTCGCACAAAGAATCCTCTTTGTGTATGAGCCCCGGTCATCTAAGTTTACGGAATCCACCGTAAAACCTCACGGAATCCACTGTGGAATATGCCTCCTGGCATCATACCCCCGGGGTG
The DNA here is from genome assembly GCF_053477565.2 of Lygodium microphyllum. NCBI lineage: Eukaryota > Viridiplantae > Streptophyta > Polypodiopsida > Schizaeales > Lygodiaceae > Lygodium > Lygodium microphyllum. The sequence goes on from NC_141151.1 coordinate 54,177,740, forward strand.
GGATAGCAATTGACCTCAATTGCTATTAGCTCAATGTGGAGCTAACAGAGTGGGGAAAGCATTTAAGTCTCTAGCGTGCATCCATTGTACTTCCTCTATAGGATGGTTCTTAAATTTTACTAGATATCTAGAATACCTTCGGCCAGTTCTAGTGGTCATGTAGTCAGTGTCTATGATGGCTTCTAGTTCAAGTATTTCAGTCTCTTCCTCTAATAAAGGTGGGTTTTCATAAACAAGGTGGATAGGTAATTGGCCTCTAAATGGTCTCAATAAACTAATGTGAATTTGACAATTGGATGTCTATCTACACTTTGCAGTCTACGCTTTTCTATTCTAAGCCAAACATAATCATCAACTTTGAAATTCATAGCTTGTCTTTTCTTGTTGGCTTGTTTGGTATATGATTGTTGGGCTTTAGCAATCATATCCTTAACCTCATCAAAAATACTGTTATGCATAGTGGCAATATCATCAGCACTCTGAATTCTATTAGACAAAGATGCAACAGGTGTAGATAATCTATATCCATAAATGACTTCAAAATGTGCTTTCTTTGTAGATGTGTGCGGTGTATTGTTATATGCAAACTGTAATAAATGCAAATGAGTATCCCATGTCTGAGGTTTAGAGATAGTATATGTACGTAAAAGATCTAGAATGGTACTATTGGTGGCTTCTGTTTGTCCATTTGTTTCTGGATGAAATGCAGATGAGAAATCAATCTTTGTGCCTAGATTTGCAAACAGTGTAATCCAAAAATTATTACAAAATCTAGAATCTCGATATGAAATAATCACTTTTGGCAATCCATGGTTAGTAAAAACAGTTTTCAAAAATAACTGTGCTGCTTGTGATGCTGTTAAAGTTTTCTTACATGCAATGAAATATGCTTGCTTACTAAATCTATCTACAATTGTCCAAATCATGTCATGGTTAGATTTAGTATTTGGTAAACCAGTAATGAAATCCATAGAAATATGTTCCTAAGGTTTAGATGGAATAGACAAAGGCATTAATAATCCATACTGTTTACCATGATGTCTCTTTATTCTTTTACTAATCAAACATTCAGAAACGAAATTAGATACATCTGCATCCATATGCGACCAATAAAAATCTTCAGTTAACATGCGTAATGTAGATATGATACCTCTATGACCTTGACATGGGGGACAATAAATTTCATTCAAAACAAAAGATCGGAATGGAATAGTAACACATAGTCTCTTTTCAAAAAACATAAATCCATCATTATATGACAATGAATCAACAGGAATGAAATTATTTTGAACTAATTTTTGCCAATCAGAATGAAAAGTAATATCCTGGTGATATGTGTCTTTCATAGCAATCAAAGAATCAAAAGATATGATAGAAATATTATGAATTGCAGGTCTTCTACTCAATGCATCAGCAACTACATTTTCTTTTCCAGGTTGGTATTGAATGATAGGATGAAAACTTTGAATGAAGAAAGCCCATTTGATATGTCGGTCAGAAATTTGGGGTTGGCTAAGTAGATGTCTAATGCTTTGCTGGTTAGTCTTTATCATGAATTCTGAACCCATTAAATAATGCTTCCACTGTTTTAATGCTTGTACAACGGCTAATAGTTCTTTGTCATAAGTGGAATATTTGAGCTCAGAGGGTTTCAGCTTAGAACTAGAATATGCTATTGGATGGTTGTCTTGCATTAGTACGGCTCCTATTCCTGATCCGCTAGCATCGGTCACAACTAAAAAGAATGGTCTGTTAAAGTCAGGCAATTGTAGAACAGGGGCATTAGTTAATGCACGTTTCAGTAAATCAAAGGATTTCTGCTGAGTTTCAGTCCATTGATAAACAATTCCTTTCTTAAGAAGTTTGGTTAATGGTAAAGCAAGTAATGAAAAATTACATACAAACTTCCTATAGAAACTAGCAAGACCAAGGAATGAGCGTAATTCATGTACATTTTTAGGAACAGGCCAATGCAATATTGCATCAATTTTCTTAGGATCAACTTTAATTCCTTCTTTTGATACAATATGACCTAAATATTCTATTTCTGTCTTAAAGAATTCACTCTTGTCAGGATTTGCAAACAATTGATTTTCTTTCAGTAATTGAAAAACTAATGATAAATGCTCATAATGCTCTTTTTCACTTTGACTAAACACCAAAATATCATCAAAGAAAACAATCACACAATATTGATATTTCAGAAAGATACGGTTCATCATTCTACTGAAAGTAGCAGGTGCATTAGTTAATCCGAATGGCATGACTAAGAATTCGTAATGGCCAAATTGTGTCTTGAATGCGGTCTTAAATATGTCGGTTCTATCTAGCCTCACCTGATGATATCTAGACTTAAGGTCAATTTTACTAAATATAGAAGATCCTTGCAGTTTGTCCATAAGGTCATCAACTCTAGGTATAGGATACCTATTCTTTACGGTGATCTTATTTAATGCTCGGTAGTCAATACACATACGATAGGTATTATTCTTTTTCTTGACTAAGAGTACAGGTGCACCGAATGGAGAACTGCTAGGTCGAATTAAGCCTCTATTTAGTAATTCTTCAACTTGACTCTGGATTTCTTTTTGCTCTATTTGATTGTGCCTATATGGTGCTTTGCAAGGTGGTTGTGTGCCAGGAATTAAATCAATCTTATGGTCTTCTGGACGTGAAGGTGGTAAACCTGGTGGTAGGTCTTTTGCAAAACAGTCCTTAAAATATGCAAGAAATTCCTTGTGCCTAGGATGCATATGATTTTCCTTTGCGTGCAATTCATTCACCCAAATGAGATATGATTTAGTATTCTTGCGTAGTGCACGTTTTGCTTGAGTATGCGAAAGCAGTGGAAAAATATGAGATGCATGCATACCATATAATGTAATAGATTTTCCTTGAAAATTAATATTCATTGTGTACGTGGAATAATCTATATTTGGATTATGCTGGTGTCTCCATGGCATTCCTAAAATAATGTCGCTTGACTGTAATGGAACAACTAAGAAATTTCTTTTTTCAATGTATGCACCAATTTGAATTTCTAAATCTTGTACTTCTTGTGTGCCATTGTACCTAGTGCCTAAAAATGCAGCTTTTATGCGATAATGCGTAGGTACAGTATGTAATTTTAATTCCTTTACCAATTTGGGTGAAATAAAGTCATGGGTACTACCGTCATCATGCAAGATAGTTCTTTCCTTTCCATGCACCATACATTTCATAGTCAACAATGAATGTGGAGTAGGCATACCTGGTAAAGTGTCGGAAGTAGTAGTAGGATCATCCTCATCTTCAGTGAAATCAGGCATATCCTCATGCTCATCTTCATCCATGGCTCCAAGATAGTTGATATGTGCTGGTGGCTTCTTTGAATGACAATTTGCTGCGAGATGCCCTGGCTGGTGACACTTATAGCATACTATTGGCTTGGCTTTGGTTACATTATTTGCAATGGCTGGAAGTCTGGGTATATTTGGATTTGCTTGTGGCATAGGCTTAGGATTTGGATTAACAGTGGATGGTAATGCAGGTGGTTTAGGCCAATTCTTGCGGAAAGATGGTGATGAGAAACGACCTGGATTAAACCTTCTAAAATTGGAATTGAATTGTTTAGATCCATAATTACCGTTGGCTTGGAATTGCTGTGGTCGTCTATCTCTTCCGCGTAACTTATCTTCAGTGTCGTGAGCTAAGGAGATGGCGTCTTCAAGGGTAGTAGGCTTGAACATGTTCACTTCAGCGTAGTAATGTCCAAGGAGTCCAGACATATACTTCCGCTTATGTGTCGTCTCTGGTACGTCTTCAAGCATGCGTAGCTGTAGGAGTGCATTCCAAAAACGCTCTGTATACTGTGGAATAGGCTCACGATCTCGTTGTTGAAGTAAATCCCATTGCTTGATAGCCTTCTCATGAAATTGCGGTGAAAGGAAATTCTGCATGAACTTCTTCTTGAAATCTTCCCAAGTAGCAGGACATTCTATGCTCTTGCGGACTACAGTCCACCATAGTGATGCTCTGTCTATCAGATGATTAGTAACACACTTGATTTTATCTTTTGCTGGATAAGTTTCATCATGGAAATAGTCATCAAACTGGCTAATGAATGATAAAACAGTCTTTCCTTCTCTTATGCCATTGAAAGTGCGAAACTTGAAACTTCGTTTACTTATCTTGGATTCCTTGCGAATGGTTTGTGCTTCAAGAGTGGCGTCGATGGTACGTCGAATCAAATCTTCAGCTTGAGGTTCTTCTTTATCGGTGGACGCTCTTTGTAGTTTTGTCAATTGCGCTTGCAATGCTTTCCTAGCCCTTTGCTCTTCTTCCAATTGTAGCATGATTAGATCCAGCTTGTGTTCCATGGTAGGCTCAGGTAAGTCGTCTTCAGCCATAGGATAATCCATATGTGGGGTAGTCATCCTGTAAAACTCAATAAACCTTTCTCACTCAAAATCAGGCTAGCGGGATGAGCGTAGCTCAAATTCGGGGTTACAAGGCTATGTATTTTTTGGTATTTCTTTGTCCATTTTCAGAAAATCTGCAATATTTCTGTATCCGTTTGCTGAAAGTACTTCAACGAACTTGTAGATAGGTAGAACACCTTGCTGCGAACAACTTTCCAGTTCAGAGTTTTTGCATACGAACAAGTCTTCTATGAGTTTTAAGCACTAGTCAGTTCTGATTTAATCTGACTTGCAGAGTTGCAGACTTAGCAGACTTGCAGAGTTGTTGACTTGCTGAACTTACGCCGACTTGCAGAACTTGATTCCACTTGACTTGTAGAACTTGACTTTGGCAGCGCAGGACCTGGAGTATATCGACTTGTGTGTCTTGTCAGACTTGCAGAGAGCTTAATGACTTAAGCTTAAGTCATTAAGCTTAAGCTTAATAAGCTTAATGAAGATAAGCAGGGCGGCGTCAAATTTTCGTGGGGGGGCCGTTTTTTGCCAGCGCGAAAAATTCGGAGGCCTCTTCTGATACGCCGTGATGAAATTTTGTGGAGCTTCAAGCTTAAGATTAAGCTTTGATAAAGTAATTAACTTGAATTTGAGAAGAGCTTATCTCTGTTTTCAACGACTTGATGAAGGAGATAAATACGTGGTCCTCCGCCTGCAGAGCCTGGTCCTTCGCGATCTGACAGTAGAAACAGGGGTTCTTGATCGCCAGAAGTCTGCGTGTATCGACGGTTCGCGACAAGATTGACTGTAGAGCCCGTTTGTTCCTGGAGCTCCGCCTTCACCCGAGATTGGTAGCGATTGGAAGCTCTTGATCTCTGCTCCACTCTGATATCACTGGTGCGCAGATCGGTCGCAGATAGCTCACGTAGTGAATCCCTGAAGGTCCCCAAGAACAATGAACTCTACCTTTTTGCACAAAAAACCATGTAAAAGTATGCACGACAAGAGACAAGAGACAAATTGGGTTCAATCTCCCCCATGCCTTGTGTGAGCGCTTCACAAAGCATGTATTTTATGTATATTTCAATCTTCATGCTCAATAATAGCCCAATTTACAAAAATATGACAAGCTTTTAGCTTTTGAGTTTGCTTTCTACAAAAATAGGAAAATAAAGCTAATGGACGGTGCCCATAGAGTCTGGCACGCCCAATCTCAATGTCCAAATAGAAATAATATATCCGGGCGCATAGGTGCATACAAAATAATAATCAATAATCGATGTCTCAATAGACATAACAAAATATAGGCGTGGCGCCTATCAAAATATAGTCCAAAGGTCGAATACTCGCTACACTCCAATGCTTTCCTCCGCCACTGCTGCTATCTCTACACATCAGCTGAAGCATTCACAATCGTTAGTAAAATAATACAATTAAACCGACAAAAGTGAATACCTAGCAGTCTTCAGCTACATAAATAAATCAACTGGTTAGAAATAAATCCTAACCTTAATTTATTAGGAGTGCGCACTCTAAACTCATAAACGTTTATTAATTTAATATGCATTTTGCAGAATCACCCATGTACACACTAAATTAATGAAACGCCCGAAAAGGACAGGCGTCCCCATCAACTTCTCGCACAAAGAATCCTCTTTGTGTATGAGTCCTGGTCATCTAAGTTTACGGAATCCACCGTGGCACGGAATCCACCGTGGAATATGCCTCCTGGCATCAAAGATGATAAAAGATACTTCCTTTTTATTATGGAAAATTCAATTTAGCTTTAAACTTGACTATTGATTCTTGAGTATGCACGTGTGCGCATGATAAAAACCATAATAGAATTAGGAATACACATTGAATCAATAAGAAAATTAAGTATGGTACATTGAATGATCCATCTCATCTTCAATGAGATCAGCCCTTGCTAAACTATCTACTTCTAGGTCTATGTTACCAAGAGGTAACGAAACAAATAAGTCTATTCCACTATCAAATGTGTTGCTATATTGCTCAATAACTTCATCAATATCATCGACAATCACATTATTATCTTGTTCTGCATTTCCTTGAACATCCTCGCGAGGTTCATCTTGTACGTAGAGGCACGACGGATCCAAATGGAAACAATGGGATCGTCGCATTACGGATCGGGCGACAGAGAGTCATGGGAGGCAGAGTTTGTAAGTATATTTTGATTTTTAGTTTTTTTAAATTTATATTTCTTTCAATTCTTTGTATATTTTATTCTAATATATTGTGACTCATAATTGTTTGTATATATCTAAATGTTTTGCAAACTACCATCATTGGTAGGACACCTACTCCTAGAGAGGTAGGTTACTATCGAGGCCATAACCGCGTAGCGACATGGCTTCACTTCTATGAGGAGAGTCTCATCACTGAGGACCAATACAACTGGGCCATGAGGATTTGACAGCCATAGGAGGTATGTTTTTCTTACTTTCCTATTAAAAGTATAGCTAATTATAACTTTTTCTCCACCTTGTCTATGTAAGCAACCCTGATCTTTTGTGTATGTAGGCGAACCCGGATGTGGAGCATAGCGAGGAGGGGGATAGCGACACTAGTAGCCATGGTGGTACTAGCGAAGATGTTTCCTCTTCAGATTCGTAGAGGAGCACCATACTCCTCATGAGGCCTTCTTTTATTGTATATGTATGATATCTCTTTGAGCCTACTGCTTGCGGCCACGCTTTAGGTCGCAAGCACTTAAACTTCCCTTGTAAATGCTTTTGATATATAATGAATACATGGACTTTTATTTTCAATTCTCGTGCCCGTAAGATACATTGTCTTTTTCCCAAATGCACAATCTGATGTATGGAAGGGGGAAAAGAAAAATCAGAGAGCACGTGGAAGCGCGTCTATCCGCATGTCTAAATTGCAGATAATTCGCATTTATACGCGTGTCTATAGTGCAGAACTATACACGCTTATACATGCGCTTCATAATTCAATTTTAAAAAAGAGATTAAATATCTTTTTTTAAATGACATTTTTTATTTTTCGTTCGTGTCACCAGTGCTTGTAAAAGCGCGTCTACCAGCGTGTCTATATGCACATGTATATGTGCGTCTATTGCGCGTCTATTTGTACATGTAGATTCATTGATACATGCGATTATAGATGCAAAATTGTAGACGCGCAAATAGACGGGCGGATAGACGCGCTCGTAAGAATTTCTCTATATTCAAAAATCGCGTCTAAATGTGCGTCTATGAGGCCTTTTTGTTGTAGTGTTTTATGTGTGTAGGCGAACCCGGATGTGGAGCATAGCGAGGAGGGGGATACCGACACTAGTAGCCATGGTGGTACTAGCGAAGATGTTTCTTCTTCAGATTCGTAGAGGAGCACCATACCTCCTCTATGGCCTTGTTTTCTTGTATATGTAGGATCCATCTTTGAGCCTACTGCTTGCGGCCACGCTTTAGGTCGCAAGCACTTAAACTTCCCATGTAAATGCTTTTGATCTATAATGAATACAAGGACTTTTATTTTCAATTCTCGTGCTTTTAAATCCATTGTCTTTTTTCCAAATGCACAATCTAATGTATAGGAGGAGAAAAAAAAACCAGAGAGCATGTGGTGCTCTTTGGTTTTTTTTTTCAAGTTCTGTTTTACGTGTCTATCTGCGCGTCTAAATTGCAAAAAATACGTGTTTATACGCGCGTCTACAGTGCAGAGTACACGCGCTTATCGCGCTAGATAATTCAAATTTAAAAAATAAATTAAATATCTTTTTAAAAAAATGAGATTTTTTGTTTTCCGTTCGCGTCTACGGGTGATTGTAAATGCGCGTCTATAAGCGTGTCTATATGCCCGTCTAACTGTCAAATAGAGGCACAAAATGAATTAAATAAAGAGTAATTTTGGTTTATTATGCACATGTATTCACGCGTGTATATATGCATCTATTGCGCGTCTATTTTTGTGTGTAAATTCGTTCATACATGCGATTATAGACGCGACACGGTAGACGCACAAATAGATGGGCAGATAGATGCACTCGTAAGATTTTCTCTATATTAAAAAATCGCGTCTAAAAGTGCGTCTATGAGACCTTTTTGTTGTAGTGTGAGTTCTCTTCATCTCGCTTAGCATCCCTGTGACGTGTGACATTCAGGAACCCTCGCAGTACGAATCCCGTGTGACAATGTGCTTACTTTCGCCCACATCCTTGTTTGCCATAATTTCTCTAAGATATTTACCATTCATTGTGATGCCAATGGTAGCGGTATTGGTGCAGTATTGCTACAAAAGCATAGTGTGATTGCATTTGAGAGCCGCAATCTTGATGATAAGGAGATGAAGATGAATGTATATTACCAGGAGATGTTGGCTATTCTCCGTGCGATCAAGAAATGGCACCACTATTTGTATGGTTGTCGCTTCCAAGTAAAAAGTGACCACCACGTCCTCCAATACTTCTTGACGACTCAGCCCACTTTGACTCCTAAGCAAAGGCGATGGGTGGAAACCTTACAAAACTATGCCTTTGACATTTCTCACAGTCAGGGAGAAGATAATATAGTGGTTGATTCACTCTCTTGAATGTGGGCATACAGAGTATCCTCTATTTCAGAGTTGCATAGTGATTGGATTGAAGAGCTTCAGGAAGCTTATTTGTCAGACGATAACTCCAGCCACATCTTCCAAAAATTACAGCATGGGTTCATGGCTGAAAACTTCCAATATCAACTCAATCATGGCCTTCTTTGGTTCCGTGGTAAGATCGTCATCCCACACACTTTTCCCTTCACATAGAAGATCATGGAAGAGATGCATTTTTGTCCCACTGATGGTCATTTGGGTGTTTTCAAAACATAATGACAAGATTTCCAAGAGCTTTTATTGGAAAGGTTTATGGAGGGATGTCAAGGACTTTGTAACCAAATATGTCCCATGCCAATAGAACAAGGACAGTACACTCAGGCGAGGCCCACTGGCCTCTTACAGCCTATCCCTACTCCTGAAGGGAAATGGACTCATATCACAATGGACTTCTATTGAGAATTCAATCTCAACTGCTCATATGTATGTGTGTGTGATTGACATTACCTACAACTATGTCTAGTTGTACTCATGTGTGGGACATTAAATAAGTCAGTGTTAACCTAACCACAGTTAGTCATGATTAGTGGTAACCTAGTTGTACTATCTCTTTCATGTTAGTAGAGATTGAATAATGAAGATGAATAAGATGAGCTGACTGCTTACTCTTTGGCTCCACTCTATCTCTCTTATCTTTGAACATGGTATTAGAGCCAACATGAATGTGCTCTCTAGAGCATGGCGTTGAAGAAGTTTGGATCTAGAGCTTAAAGATAAGAGTCTTTGGTGAAGAAGAAAGGCTGCCATTGTTCATGTCAAGGTATGCATCAGAATTTATGATTTGTGTTTGTGCAAAAGCTTGTTGTGGCTTGTTTGGGAACTTCCTACGGCTTCATTGATCACCCATGAGTGGCAATTTGATATCAAAGACATCATATCTAAAAAAACGTCATCTAAGGAGACAATACATGCAGCCCATTTTTTTGTAGAAGTCATCTTGCTAGAAAAATGGATTTTGGAGAAATATTTTGTTATTGCTAACCAGTTCAGCATGATCTACAACTTTACAGAAGAAAGTTTTTTCAAATTCTTCACAGATTTTGAGATATTTAGCACAGACCTGTGTAGACTGGTTATTTACTACAATAAACAATAAGTGGTTCCAGAGCACTGGTGGCTTTCATCCTAACAATGTATATGGGCGCCCTTATTCTCATGCATTTGAGCATGGTTCTAGAGTGTCAAAATTCTCAGCTTTGGAAGTTTTTAACAGGCTTTAAATTTGTCATGAACTGTGGACATCAAGCATCTATTACTTCTTAAAGTAATCTATGATATTGGATAGTATCTGTGGACCCTGATTATGAACATATGCAGGTTTGGATGGTGTATTAACTAAAAAGAGCATTAAATCCTACATCTCGGATTCATGATGTAACTCCCTATGAGAAGCTGTATGGGCACAAGCTTGACATTATGCATCTTAAGGTGTTTGGTTGCATTGCTTAGGTTTATGTTCTTGATGAAAAGAGGAAGAAATTGGATCCAAAAGCTATCAAGAGTGTTTTTTTGGGTTATGCATAAGATAGGAAGGCTTACAAATGTTATGTACAGTTCACTCATGAGAGCTTGATCAGTAAAGATGTAGTATTGACAAGTTGGCTTCATGGTATGGTAATCCTACTACATCGGTTTCTAATGGATTAGCTAGCACTACTAATGCTAAAAATTCTTCTTCAATGAGTACTTCTATAAGTGGTCCTACAAGTGATGCTTTATCTACAGTTAGTCCTTGGACATGGCAACTGCATAATCGTACTCCTACATCCACTGACATGGATATGTTAGCGAGGGGGAGATTGGATAAAGGAAAGGAAAATATGTTTGATGATGTGACCAGTCCATTTGCAGCAAGATATGAGTCACATGGTAGTGACATTTTGGACAGTGAGTTGGGAATACCTTTAGTTATGACACCTGGTGTAAGGTATAGTAGGTATGTGCCACCTCATGAAGGCAAGCTTAGAGTGAACCGCAGTTAAGAAGGTCTGAAAGAGTCAAAAAACTAGTTGACAAGGTAACATATAGTCGATATTCCGCCCATCATTATGCTTACATGACTAGATTAACAAGCTTCAAAAGAACCTATGAAGTTTGAAGATGCAGTTGTAGATGAGAATTTGTGTCTTCCATGGATGAAGAATATGCAGCACTGGCTGAAAATGAAACATGGGATTTGGTCAAGCTACCTGAAGGCAAAGTACCCATTGGCTACAAATGGGTCTACAAGGTAAAATGCAAGTCAGATGGTTTGCTAGAACGGTGGTATAAAGCAAGGCTGGTTGCAAAGGGATATGCGTAGCAGTACGGCTTGGATTATGAAGAGACTTTCAGTCCAATTGCCAAGATGGAAAAGTGAGAACGGTCATTGCATTGACAGTATCTAAGGGCTGGAAATTATGGTGGCAGATTGGATATTTAAAATGCTTTTTTGAATGGTGAATTGCTTGAAGAAGTGTAGGAGTAGTAAGAAACAACCTATTGTTGCTTTGTCTAGCATGAAAGCGGAGTATAGGGGTGCAATATTAGCGGCATGTGAAGCACTTTGGTTTATGAAACTACAGAATGACTTCAGGATACAGTTGGACAACAAAGTCAAATTGCATTGTGATCATCTTAGCAGTGTGATGTTAGCTAGCAATCTTGTCTATCATGCTAGATCCAAACATATCGAGGTTCACTACCATTTCATCAGAGAAATGATACTTGCAAGGAAATATTGACTTATTGCATGTGAGGAAAAAAGACTAGGTAGCAAATATCTTTACCAAATCACTTGATAAAGAGAAGTTTATCTACTTTAGACAGCTACTTAGAGTTTACCACTTGGTTTGAGCTTGAGGGGGAGTGTTGAGACTTCAAGCTCAAATGCTCATATGTATATGTGTATGACCGACATTACCTACAATTGTGTCCAGTTGTACTCATGTGTGGGACATTAAATAAGTTGGTGTTGACCTAACTACAGTTAGTCATAGTTAGTGGTAACCTAGTTGTACTATCTCTTTCATGTTAGTAGAGATTGAATAATGAAAATGAACGAGTGATTTATTTTAAGAGCATCGGGCTCTCCAGGCTCTCACCCGCCATGAAAATTTTAAAGATAGATGGGTGGTAGGAAGGAAGAGCCTAGGAAGATAAGAGGACAGTGGGAAAAAGGGCCTAGGCCATGTGAAAAAGGGTATAAGGGGATGGCCGCCCAAAAGGGATTTAGGGTTTTGTATATAAAGTTGAAAAGTGAGTGAGAAGCTCATTCTTGTGTGTGGCCAAAATTAGCTCTCTTCTTCTTCTTCTTCTTGCTTGCTTGCTTAAGCTTGTGCTTGAGAGAGGGAGTGTGAGAGTGTGAGGGAGTGAGAGTGGAGGGTGAGGAACTGTGGTGGAGAAGCTCTCTATCTTCTCCTCTCCTCTCTTCTCTTCTCTTCTCTTCTCTTCTCTTCTCTTCTCTTCTCTTCTCTTCTCTTGCTCATCGAAATGGAGCTGGGAGCATGGAGCTTGAGGATCGAGCTTGCTTGAAGCTTGCACTTGGATCATGGAGCTATCAAAGTGCTCGGGAAAGGAGGTAACTTGATCAGGCATGGAGGTAAGCTCACTACACTCATAGAGAGAGATAGCCCGTCGTCTATGTGAGAGGTAGCCATCAGTGCTTGACTTGAAATGCTTGAAACAATAAGCAATCAGTGGGTCTTGGTGGTTGAGTGTTAGCGTCCAACAATGGACTATGTGGAAGAACTTCCCCCCATAGATGAAGAATGTATTATTCAATATATCCCTCAAGCAATCATTGGGCAACAAGATAAGCACTTAAGGTCTCGATAAACCAAGGAATACCTTATCAAATGGTAAGGCCTAACACTGGAAGAAGCCTTTGGCACCCAGCCACCATTATCAATGAATTTCCTCACCTCCAAGAGGCCCAATGGACTGAAGACTAGCTAGTTATGCCCATGTTTGACATCTCAATCAATCAAGGAATACCTCATCAAACGGTAAGGTCTACCTCTGGAAGAAGCCTCTGGTGCCCAGCCACCATTATTAATAAATTTCCTCACCTCCAAGAGGCCCAATGGACTGAAGACTAGCTAGTTATGCCCATGTTTGACCACCCCCTGTCTGCATACTGCACACTATTTTAGAACAATTTTGTACTTGCTAAAATCTTAGGAATGTGCATCCTATGTGATTTAAAAGTACTCATCATAAGCTCCATTTCGACAATCAGCACACCCCATTAAGAGTAGCCTATCAAAAGTTATGACAATTTTATCTCAACATGCGTGTCATGGACAACATGTTGTCCCTAATCTCTACCCACCAATTTTTATTGTAATGTGGGTCAGAGTAGTACTATGCACCCCACTCCCTAAACCCACCCATCACTCCCCTCCAATCCTCTTCATTTTTCAGGGCAAAAACATTTCGGGTGGGGATAGATTGTAAGAAAAGCAGGATCCGTAGAAACTAAAGGTTAGACACCCAGTCACCGTGATTGGGGTATATACGGTGTAAGAGTCCCAAATCAGGGCAACAAGTTATTATCAAGAACATACTCTTCACCTTCATCTTCAACTTCCATGGCTTCCTCCTTCTTCCTCCCCTCTTTTCTAACTTTCTCTCTCCTCTTCTAGTCTTCTTTCCCTTCTTTTGCTCTCTTTATCTCTCTTCAGTATTTCTCCTCTCTCGTCTCAGCTTCATTCATTACATATATTAAACTTAGTCCATAAGCATACCTTGAGTAACACCCATAATATCTGATATTTTGTAAATAGTGTCTGTCACACCAAACACTTGTAACCTATTTGCAAAATGACGAGGGTTGTAGAGTTTGTGAACCTTGCCACATTCACACATAAATAATTTGTAACTCCTAAACAAAGGCCAAAATGCACTTGAAATACAAAACTAATTGTACAAGCATAGAATAAAGATCTATTATACTCTCTTGAGCGCTCTAAGTTTACAAAGATGGCCTATCAATTGGAGATTGTATGAGAGAGATCTCCACAAGTGTACTTCATAGAAAGGCTTTTTTATAGACTCTTGTCCTTATGGCGCATAGCTCCTCACTTGAATGCCGCTCTCATACCATGAAAGGATAGGGGAAGAAAGGAGCTTGAGCTCTTACAAGATAGGGGGAGAAAGGAGCGTGAGCTCTTACAATATATAAAAGACCTAGAGAATGGACACATGATAGGAAGTTGAAAATCCTAGTCTTTCTTCTTCTTCTTCTTATCCACTATAATAGTCTATCTAGAATAAGAGATCATACAATATACATAATACACAAGTAGTCCATAGTGTGAACACACTAATTTGACAGATGACTAGATAGATATCCCCAAACTCAAGTAGGTGAACTAGTTGATGTCGAGCTATAAATATCACTAGAATGATATATTGATGCAGGTACCAATCACGTTAATGAGTTGGATGTGAAAATGGTCATCCAGTTACATGAGTGTCTACTCATGTTGAGCTTGCCAACTCAACACATAGGTGATTTTGTAGCTCTCTCTTGTATTGATGAGGTGAAGTTTTAGGCCTACATCATGAGCTCTAATTGTCTTATAGTAAGGAGCTAAAGATTCACACACACACAAACTTTCTCTCTCCTCATCTATCTCTCTCTATCTCTGTTTGTCTATCTCTCTCTCTATGTGTATGTGCCTTGTTCCATCCCCTTCCATACTTGATGTTGATAGAGCTATCTCCCTCTCTCTCATCTGATATCACCTTCTAGACATACGTGTGTGTGTGTGTGTGTGTGTGTGTGCACCTTTTGGAGTATGAAGACTGGAGTTTCACCCAATAAAAAAGATGCATGTCAGAAGCAGATTGAACAAAAATGTGTTGTGAAGCATCTTGTATATCTTCACGATGACATCCAATTTAATTTGAACCATTCCTATTATCTTTTATTTCTCTATTTTGTGCCAGATGTGATATAGTCTACATGCAATACATGTCACTATGCATGTTACATTTCTTATAGTAAACTTATAATGAGCTTAGAACACATCATTTGTTTCCTATAGAAATATTTGTTGTAGGAGAACCTATACTAATATGAAGGTGCTTGAATTGTACCTTGTACCATCCTATGCTTCCATATTAAATACTCAACAACAATTTTCAACTAACTGGAGTATCATATAATAATCTCTAGATTTCATCTACTCTTTACTTTCATATAAGGCACATCCTTAGAGCATTCCATCTGATTTGGGCACTAGCACATTGCTAGTGCTATACCAATTTGGTACTTTATAATACCAGCATGATACAAAAATTTGCCAAATAGGGTGACAAACTGGCTCTACTAGTTATTGTGTCTCATAATAAAGTACCAAATATGTTTCTATAAAATCTCAAATTTATAATGCATAGTATCAAATGGATCTAGTATTCTAGTACATTCCTTGATATAGTACCAAAAGGTTAGTTTGAAGTATCAAATGCCTCTATAAAGTGTCAAATTGAAAATGTAAATTGCTAAATGGATGTAGTATTGTAGTACATTTTCTAATATAGCAACAAAATACTAACGTACTAAATGCTTTTGTGAAGTACCAAATTGCTACTATGCATTATCAAAAGGATCTACTCCAGTGCGTTCCCTAGAATAGTACCAAAAGGGTACTATAAAGATTCAAATTGATATAGCATGGTATCGAATAAGGGTACCAAATGCCTCTAATACTCTTATATTTTCTATAGCAATACCAAATACTTCTGTAAAGTTCACAATTGGCACTTTAACCATTTGTAGTACCAAATGGCTCAATTACTCTCTTATATTTCATAACATAGCACCAAAATTCATCAACAGCTCTGCTCCCCTCCCTATTGTGGGCCCCACTATAGCCCTCCACCCCTTGCCCCTCTCCTTTACCACAAGCCCTACCACACTCCCCCCTCTTTAGAATTTAAAAAAAAAACCCTTAAACCCCCTCCTTTCCCCCTTTAGTTCTTTAAAAAATAGAACTCCTTTTTCTATTAATAAAAGGAAAATTTAATTTTAAAAAGTACACTAAATTACTTAAAATTTTTCTTTTTTCTAAAAATAAATTAAAAAATGAAAACCTTATTCTAGATAATAAAAGGAAAGTACTCTCTTGCTACTACTAAACCCTTATATAAAGCCAATTCCCCTCTCCCAAAAAAAACAAGAATACAACAATACATACAATAATGGAAGGCCACATTTGTGAGAGAGAGAGAGAGAGAGAGAGAGAGAGAGAGAGAGAGAGTGTGTGTGTGTCTGTGTGTGTGTGTGTGTGTGAGGGTCAATGCAAATAATTGTTTTGAGAGACAATGGAGTTTTACAAAAACTAAAAGAGGAGTTAGTGGTGATTCACCCATCAGCACTCTACCCAAATTGTCTATTTTCTCTATCATCTTTCCACTCACCATGGCTCCCATGCAAGCATATCCACATGGTAGGCACCAACCAGCCCCATAATGCCGAGGATATGGCCATAAATACAGTCAAGGTATACTATTTTATTTTTATATTTAAATCATATTTTTTTAATTTTATTTAAAAAATATTTTAAAATAATAAATCAATCCATTTTTTTTTTAGAATTTCTAACTTCCTAATCTAGAAATATAGCTAAAATAATATTACTTTTTTAGAAATTAATATGTCAAATTTTAACAATATAAAAAATTCCTAAAAATTTGGATTAATTTCATAAAAAACTAAATAAGACTAGAAATATTATAGCCAAATTACATTGATAATTATGGAAGAGCTTTAATTAGAAAATTAGTTAAAATTATAAAGAATATCTAGTATATGAATGAAATTTTTACTTTTACATAGAAAAATTTATTGAATTTTTTATTAAACTTCTAATATAGTTCTTTTATTGAAGACATTAAATTGTGAACAAAAAGTATAATAATCACTTTTGCATAGCTTGAAGTTATATCCCAAAAATATATTTTTTAGATGATGTGGTCTTTTTAAAAATACGTAGTGAAAAGGATAAATGCATAAACTTCATTATTTCATAGTTCTTTTCGAAAATGAATTAGCTTAAATTCCTTGTGGTTCTATTAAGTGTATTCAGGCATATGAAATAATAAAGTACACTTCGCACATAGAAATGAAAAAACAAGTATAATAATCATTTTTGCATAGCTTGAAGTTATATCCCAAAAATATAGTTTTTAGATGATGTGGTCTTTTAAAAAATACGTAGTGAAAAGGATAAATGCATAAACTTCATTATTTCATAGTTCTTTTCGAAAATGAATTAGCTTAAATTCCTTGTGGTTCTATTAAGTGCATTCAGGCATATGAAATAATAAAGTACACTTCGCACATAGAAATGAAAAAACAAGTGTACTCACAAGTATGAAATATTAAAGCAACATGTGTACAAAGTTAAGCTTTGTTTGGAATTAGATTCATAGTAGTGATGAATTGAAAAATCATAGAAAAATTCTATTAGATTATTTTAACTTACTAGAAATTTTAGTTATATCTTGCTTTAAAAAGAACGGTTGTTAGAAAATTAGAAATTGATTGTGGTTATAATGAAGTATGAGTAGATTTATGCCAATTACATCTATGGCTCTAGCACAACTAGATAGAACTAAGGTGTGATACCATCCCTAGGACCACCTTGGATGCTCTTCACCCAAAGTGTATATATACTATCCAAGGTAGCCAACCACTGCTTATATACATTTGGCCTTTCGTATAGAAAGGTTCTCCCCTACAGTGGGGGCGAGAATCATTGGGGCTTTAGTTTGAGTTTGTAATCTTAATCCGGATTTTGAAATAGGAAAGGAGACCTATACGAGCCCAACATGGTTGAGAGTTGGAAGGCTCGAGATGAATAGAGCAAGGGTGGCAACTCAATTTGTGGGTTGGTTCCCTCTTTATATCAAGTTATATATATAAGAATAAATCTAAACAGTTATGTCTTCAAAGTGGATCACTTAGTGTCTGTATCAAAAAAGTGTGCTAATGAACCTATGCAAGATCAATTAATGGAGTTGTTTTTATTTGTCACCATAGAGAGGCAGCATGCTTGTTTAAATCACTAAATTATGCCATGTCTCTTATGGAAAGTGGTTGGATGGTCTCCTAAACAAACCATTCTAGAGTTGAGTAGATCCAATTAGCCAAGTGGTTTTCTCACAAGGTTTAGAAAAAGAAAAACAAGTGTGTCTTCCTAGAGTCATTTCTAGAACCCGTTAAACACTATTTTAAGGGGGTTGATGTGAGACTAAGCCTTATGGACAGAGGGATTGATGATCACCTCCCCCTCATTTCTTATTCTTATTGAACTAAGTACGGTACTAGCCCACCTTGAGTCTTTGATTGCTCACAAAATTCATTTGTCTAAGCTTGATATTAGATTTCTAGTAGAGACCCTCGTCGTATCTTTGGAAACCCACAAGTCGATCATGGTGGGATGAGGCTCGATGCTTCGCTTGCAATGTAGACCTAGAGAACACCTAATCACCTAAATCTGTAAGCTCAAAGATATCTTGAATGGTGGTGACTAAGATTGTATCCCTAGATAACTAACAAAACTACCCTTCTCAAGAATTAGGGTTGGGTACATTTCATGTGGTATCAGAGCATAAATTTTACTATACTTCACTACTACGGTGATGTTAAGTTATCAACTATGAATTTTTTAAAACACTAAAATTTCCATTAGGAGAAATATGGACTCTTTTTTTCCCCTTAAGGAGTGAATAAACAAATATAGGCCTAAGCAATGAGAGAGATGGGACTCCAAATTCATGTAACATGAATCTTCTAGCCATATCTTGGCCCAAATCTTCCCTCGACAATAAAATAAGGGGAAATGTGGGGAATATAATATTGACACTTCCTGGAAGTTTGTGACTCAAATTTTCATTTTCTTATTTTTTTAATGTTTGACTTTTCATTTCTCCCCTTTTCAGTTTCCCCCTGTTTCTTAGGTGGAAATCAAATTTATCATATCTATTTCCCCGCTTCTTCTTTCCTAACGAAATCTTACAGCCTCATTGTTGCTTTCCCTATCTGTAACCCTGTGAAATTTCATTTCCTCTACACAAACACAGAGTGAGTTTCACATGTTTTATGAGAGCAGAGATTGTTCTACCAGAGCCCTAATATTTTCTTCACAAAACTTTACAGGTATGTTGTTCTCTTCCATGGATGTCCTATGGTAAAGTTTTATCTCGTTTGGACAAAACATGTGCAAGTTATGTGCATTCTCTGACATATAATTTCTTTTGTTTTGGCACTCTAGGATGTAAGAGAGGGGGATTTAATAACAGGGAAATACTAGCTACACTAGTTGGTATATAAGGTGAGAGAGACTTAATTTTTCATTATCAGATAAATATACAAGTCTTTTTTCTCCTTCACCTTGCGCTCCAAGCTTCCATGTCTTCCTTCCCTATCTTCTAGTCTTTCTCTCTCTATTTCTAGTCTTTCTCTCTCCTCGTAACTGTCTTTCTCTCTCTTTTTCCCTTCTTTTTATTCTCTCTCCTCTTTCTCTCTTCTAGTTCCTCTCTTTGACAATTGGTATCAGAGCCTAGGTTCTTGGTCCTAGTTAGTCCCTCATTTTACCCAGTTACAACTATCTAGTCACATGGAATTTTGAGTCACAGGTACACAGGTATAGGGAGCAGCACGAGAGTTTCCAAAGATCTCTGGACCACAAGGATAGGAGCATTAATGGTAGCTTTCTTGAAGACCACACAGACCATGGCAGCCTTTCTTGGAGTCTTAAATGGAGCTTGGACCAAAAATGGAGGCATACAGACAAAGATGGCAGCACGTTTTCAAATCCCAAGCAAAATTTAGAGGTAACTTCTTGAAAGAGGAGCCACAGAGTTGGTGAAGGCTTTGGTTTCAATTAATTTTTGTAAAGGCGGTCTTCTTCTTCTTCCCTTTAAGCTTCTTGAGAGCTATGGAGTCTTGCATCCCAAGATCTTACTTCTACTCTTCTCCCATGTTGGGAAGAATCCTTCTTCTTTGAGCACTCTCCCATGATTCAAAACAATATCTATGAGTAGGAAAGGGGAGAAGATCTTGTTGATTTAGAGGCATGGAGCTCGACCTTGAGAGAGACTGCAGTGAGTGACTGGAAGAAGAATTGAGAGAGAGACTGTAGTGACTGGAAGAAGAATAGAATGTTAATGGTTGTAATCTTGGCTTGTGACTTCTACTTCTACAACTTCAAGGCAACAAAAGAGCCAACCCAGCAACCACATTCAGGGCAATAGGGCTGCAGAGCACCTACACCACATGATCATCAATACTAGCTCCCTTACTAAGAGTATCCAATCCATGTGAGGATGATGACCTAGCAGACGAGGATGTACTAAGAGGATCTCGAAAGTCTAGCCCAGCCTAATGCTGAGGGAAGGAGCAATCACAAAAGATGAACGAGTGTTGACTCAAAAGGTAGTTGGTTAAGAAAAGGAGTAGATTCATGGCTTGATTGGTGTCTATGATGGGCATGGAGGGCCTGAGGCCTGTAGATTTATCATTAATCCCTTGTTTCCAAATATTGCAGCATTTGCACAGACTTCAGGGGGGACATGTCCACTAAAGTTTTAAAGGAAGCCTCTCGTGCAACATAGGAGGAGTTTGTGGGCCTTATTGATAAGAACTGGCGGGTGTGATCTATGATAACAATCTATATCTGGCAGATGCTGAATCTTCTACCTTCGCTGGTGCTAGAGCTTCTTTTGGAAAACCCTTTTGAGAGAAGGGGCAGTTGTCAATCTTCTCAGGCTTCCCATGGCTACCCCTCAAGCAGCTACTTCTAGTTCCCAATATCCAGCAGTGCCTGCTTCTTGTGGCCACTGAGATCAAGAGCTACAAGGAGCAATTGGAGGTGCAGTAAACTCTGCGGAAGCATAATATTTGCTGTTGCAAGATCAAGGTCTGCATCTTCAAGCAAAGTCAATGACGCAGACAAATCATTAGCCTAGATGTTTCGTCCATCAACTACCCCAGCGAAAAGGATCTCTCCATCTTGAAGTCTCGTATCCTTGATAAGACCAAGGGTTTTCTAACCTCTAACAAGATCAACACTGATGGCAGAGATATACTCTAAGCCAACGATGGTCTTGTAAATTGCAGCTGGTAAGTCAGCAAAATAAGTCTCTACTATAAGGACTTTGATCCTGGTCTGCTCCTTGTTCTTCATAGTTGGGAGAAAAGCATTTCTTTCAGATAGTGCTAAGCAGCAAGTGTAGATAAAGCAAAGCATTCATGTGGGATCAAATTGGAGCTCTCATGAAGGATTGAAGTGGCATTAGTGGTTGCCTTCTTCATCAAACAACTCAAGATAACCGATTCTTGGCTCTCATTCTCTCCCATTAAGCCTCTTGTTGAATCCTATCCACTTGTTTGAGAGGATGCATGAGTCCAAGTAGGTAATAGGAGTCCCAAACATTGTATGCATGCTGAATATTAATCTCAGCCATTCTCATTTGATCTTATGGCATTGGAATGGATTTTATTCATGCTGAAGATTCATTGAGATTATATTTTGCTTACCCATAACCCGTTTGGTTTCTTGTGAATTGGCTGAGCCAAGAATTGATCAAGAAATCCATTATATAAGGGTGAGTAGGCAGTGAGTCACTGTCGGTAAGCTCTCTATCCCTATTCTCCATTCCAATTCCATGCACTTCATGAAAAGCCCAAAATTTCCATTCCTAAAATGCATCTCATGTTGGGTGTTTAATTAATAAAGGTCTGCCATGTATATTCCGGGTGAGAAAAAGCCTGATGCCAGACGAGGTAGCAAGACAAAAGAGGGGTGACCCCTCCCTTGCCATCAAAGACCCTGAAGGGATGCACAACCCGGCCTGGGGGGAACTTTGCACACCTCCTAGATGTACCTCAGCAAATGTATCTTTAGATACACATGCAGCTATGTATGCAATGATGTATGGGAATGCATTGCCTTACTTGGGTTGAAGATGGATGTATGTATCATTGGATACACCTATGCAGTCATATATGCAGTAATGGCAGTGATTATGCATGTATGAGAGCCTATCTTATTGATATGGTCATGGGAATGCTTATTCTTGTGCTCAATAATGTTGAAGTGATGCTGAACATGATAAGGGGTGCTCAAATGATGCATGATACCAAGCAAACAGTGAATCCCACAGTGCAATAGAAGGAGAACCCAATTTCAGCCCTCTTGTGACTGTTTTAGGGTGCTGGAGAAATTGCTTGCATTTGCAGAGATGTTGCCACTCCCAAGAATCGAGGTGCTGATCTTGCAGAGTACCTTCAGGCCTTGCCAAGAACCCTGTTCGGTTTTAGATACCCACTTGGAGCATACCAAACACTTACAGCCCAAAACAGGCCTTTCCTAGGTATGGACAGGGTGGTGGACTACACAGAACAGTCCCACATTTCTAATTACATAAATTTTTGTGTAAAACCTGGGAATTCTTGCATATGCTCATCTTGAAGAGGGCATCACTGCCTCCATTTTGAATGAAAAAGTAAGTCAATTGGAGTTGCCTAGATCTAGTTATAGCCAAAAGAGTGACAGGTGGTCTCATGGGATTGCACCTAGACATGGCAGGTAACAGGGGAAAAAATAAAGCAAATGAAGATGTTCAGCAAGATAAGGGATGCCGCACCCCGAGGGATGACACCAACTTTGAGGTTGAAGAGGAAGACCTCTCTCACTCCATGGGAAGTCTTCATGCACTCAATCATACCCTCAGTTCACACGAGACTAGACATCCGGAGAGGTATAGGAAAATAATGGAAGGTCAAGCTCACATGACGGAGATAAACCAAATGACCTCTACCATGGAAGCACTTGCAGCCAAGTTCTCAGTGTGGATGGAGTCCCAAATGAAAGGCAAGGATAAAGAGGATAGACCAAGCATGCAAGCTAAAAGAGTGACCATCCCATCCGTGAATGCAGCCTATGCAAGTACCCAAGGTATTTTGGGAAGAATGGGCATTCCCAACATCAGCTTTGAGCAAGGAAAGCCCTCACAAAGGCATGAGGAGCCCACAAACAATGGGATAAGAAGTAACTCTCAGCCACCAACCGCACCCATGCCACCTATGCGTGCTCAATCATCTTTTGGAAGGAATCACTCAAACAGTGGGTCCTTTCTTGGCAGCCCAATGGATCAACCCCACTTTGGGTATATGGGATAGCCCCCCAACTATGAAAGGGAGTTGAGAGACAAGATCATTTTCTCAAAGTTCAATGGCCAGTCATCCTCCCTGACTAAATTAGAAGAATGGCTCTCGAAGTTTGAAGACTACTTTGACATAATGCCAAGAAATGACGATCAAAAGATACACTTTGCCACGATACACTTAGAGGGCTTTGCCCACATGTGGTGGCACTACATAAAGAGGGAAAATCACAAGCTTGTTGACAAATGGGATGTATTCAAAGCCCTCATGAATCAAGTCTTTGTATCTCTGATTGAGAAGGAGAAGCTTGCAAGGAAATGGTATGGATTAGAGTAATGTGGGATGATGGTGCGTGACTACATAAACCAATTCCTCAATCTCACAATGTATGTTGAGTCCATTAGTGATGATGCAAAGCTCCAGAAGTACATTTATGGTTTGGATCCCCAACTCTTGGCTGATGTTTCAGCCCAAAGCCCATCAGATTTGTTCAAAGCTATTGAGTTGGCTGAGAGGTACTCTCATAAGTACCGCCGAGATGCTTCATTTCAGCATGGATAGCAAAGAGGGGCGTCTCAGCCACTGTTTGGGAAGCAAAGAGGACCTATGCACTCACATTTTGGGTAGCAAAGAAGTGCTATAAGACCCGGGCAGTTTGGAGTAGGTTATGGTGGTGGAAATATACCATTCAACACCACGAAGATCCCCACATACCCCACCTTTCATGCCTCTAGGAAAAATAGTAATTTCAGGACTGCAAACCAAGGAAGAGTTGAAAATAGACAAGGGGATAGTAGGGGAAAAAATGCTTCAGCTTTTGGTGGTCAAAGCTCTATTGCCATGGACCTCAGCTTTTGAAAACCAAGGAAGATTTGAAAATAGACAAGGGGATAGTAGGGGAAAAAATGCTTCAGCTTTTGGTGGTCAACGCTCTATTACAAAGAGAGGAAAGAAAAAAGACTTTGCTTTAAATGTGGGGAAAAGTATATAGCCGAGCATGCATCTAAATGTGCTTATAGGAATGCAAAAGCAAGGGTACATAGCATGTTAATCTTTGATGAATCTAATGAGGATCATGAGGATGCTAGTGCCTTTGTAATCACGACCGAAAATGATGAGGTACAAGAGGAATGTGGACAAGAAGAATTCTTTGACCCGGCTGACACCTTCCCATTTGACCCCGGCGGTCATGTAGATGTAAGTAAGGGTGATAAGAATGATTCACATGCTATTGCCACTATTTGTACTATCTCCTTGGATGCTTGGATAGGATCTAAGAGCCCCAACACTCTTTGTCTTCAGTCAAGATTCACGGGAAAGATGTATTTGTCTTGGTAGATAGTGGTAGCACACATAGTTTCATAAATAGAGCAGTCATGGACAGGTTGAAATGTTTTGTCTCTGATTTACAGCAACCAATGAGGATGCAAGTGGCCAATGGGAGTAAGGAAATTAGTACTCATGTATGCCCAGTTGTACCTATTAATCTTGCTAAAAATTATGAGCAGAAAGTGGATTTGATTGCACTCAATATGGGACCCATAGACATTGTGTTGGGCTAGGATTGGCTAAAAACTTTGGGCACCATTTCCATGGATTTTTCATTGCTATACATGCAGTTTTTCAGGGCTAGACAGTTTGTTCACCTGCGGGAAATTAAAAACAATAGTGAATTTCAGCTTATTACAGCCAAACAGCTCAAGAAAGAGCTGCAATTAAATAAGGAAAATGCAGATCAATCCTGAAAAATGCATGATAATTCAACCCTTAAGGCTCTACTTGTGGAGTATGGTGACTTGTTTCAGTTACCTACAGCATTACCTCCCAAGAGAGTGGTTGATCATCCCATTGATTTGGAGCCCCATTCCAAGCTGGTCAATAAACCCCCTTATAGGTTGTCCAAATGTGAAAGAGAAGAAGTGGCCAAGCAAGTCAAAGATTTAGTAGATATGGGATTTATTGAGCCTAGCTCATCCCCTTTTGCATCACCTGTCTTGCTGATCAAAAAGAAATATGGAACTTTCAAGATGTGCATTGATTATAGAGATCTGAATAAGATCACTATCAAGAATAGATACCCTATTCCTAGGGTGGATGACCTGTTAGATGAGTTGAAGGGAGCTAAGTATTTCACAAATATTGATTTGAGATCCGGCTACCATCAGATACGCATGCATGAAGGGGAGGAGATAAAGACTGCATTCACGACTAATCGTGGGCTCTATCCCTTCTTAGTCATGTCCTTTGGCTTGACTAATGCACCAGCCACATTTCAGAGCCTCATGAATAAAATACTTCGGCCTTACTTATTCAAATTTGTATTGGTATTTTTCGATGACATCCTCATTTATAGTCGCTCAAAGGAAGCTCACCTTATGCACATGAGGCAGATATTTGATATACTTAGACAGCATAGAATCTTTCCTAAGGAGACAAAGTGTTTGTTTATGCAGACTGAGGTTGAGTACTTGGGACACATTGTCAGTGAGGTATGCATTAGAGCTTACCTAAAGAAAGTGCAATGTGTCAGAGATTGGCCCACACCTGCAAATACTACCTCTTTGAGAGTATTCTTGGGTCTCTCCTCATTTTACCGCAGATTCATTCGGCAGTATGCCACTATTGCAGCCCCTCTCACTGATAGGCTGAAGAAAGACGCATTTTTCTAGAATGCATTGGCAGATAGAAGCTTTAATCAGTTGAAAGATTTGCTTACTTCAGCCCCTATCTTGGTATGCCCTGATTTTTCTAGGAAATTCACCATTCAGTGTGATGCCAGTGGGAGAGAAAATGGTGTAGTCTTGCTGCAAGAACATGGGGTCATAGCTTTTGAGAGCCGAAAGCTAGTTGAAAATGAGAGGGTTATGAATGTCTATGATCAGGAAATGCTGGCCATCCTTCATGCCATCAAGAAATGGCATCACTATTTGTATGGCAGTCGATTTAGAGTGAAAAGTGACCATAGAGTACTCAAGTACTTCTTGTCTCACTCGAATCAGACTCTGAAGCAAAGGAGATGGATAGCCACCTTACAGAACTATGACTTTGACATCACCCACACTCATGGGAAGGACAATGTAGTGGCTAATTCCCTGTCTAGGATGTGGGCATATAAAGTCTCTGCTATCATGGAGTTACACAGTGATTGGATACATGAGCTTGAGGAGGCTTACCTATTAGACGTTGATTTCAGCAATGTATTTCAGAAACTACAACAAGGACAATGTGTGGAAAACTCTTCATATCAGCTGAAAAATGGGCCTTTATGGTATAATGGCCAAATTGCCATCCATCATACCTCCCCATTCAAGCAGAAAATCATGCAGGAGATGCATTTAGCCCCTATAGCTGGTCATTTGGGAGTCTTTAAGACCTATGACAAATTCTAAAAGCTTTTACTGGAAGGGCCTTTGGAAAGATGTGAAAGACTTTGTCTTGGGCTACATGCCTTGTCAACAAAACAAGGACAGTACCTTAAAACCAGCTGCTTTACTTCAGCCATTGCCTATGCCTGAAGACAAGTGGACACACATCACTATGGACTTCATTACCGACCTATCGGTGACCAAGAAAGGTTGGGACAGCATCTATGTAGTTGTGGACAGACTCATAAAGGCAGCCCATTTCATTCCCACAAAGACTCAATATAATGCTTCTCAAGTAACCAGCCAATTCATGGAATATGTTTTCAAACTACATGGCTCACCATAGGTCATTGTGCATGACCGAGATACTAAGTTTATGAGTAACTTTTGGTGGGCATTTTTTAGCTCTATGGGCACTCAGTTAGCCCCTTCCACTGCTTACCATCCATAGATAGATGGTCAGACAGAAAGGGTTAACAAATGGCTAGAAACTTACTTGAGGCATTTCTGTCATGATGTGCAGCATGCTTGGAACTCATGGTTGCACTTGGTTGAGTTTGCCTATAATAACTCTACACATGCTAGCATTGGAGTTTCACCTTTCGAGGCCTTGTATGGCTACAAGGTGCCCCTTATCTTCGATGATAAAATAAATCCACAAAGCAAGGAAGAATTGGAGAGAATGCAGGCCTTACTTCACTAGTGTAAAGCTAACTTGAAGAGAGCCCAGGATCAAATGAAGCTTTATGCCGATGACAAAAGACGGGATGTGGAGTTCCAAGAAGGGGATTTGGTACTCTTGAAAGTGCCTAAGTCTAGATATGCCTCCCTTAAAGATGGGTCTAACAATAAATTGGCACACAGGTTCTATGGACCATACTGGATTATCAAGAGAGTGGGAGACTTGGCATATCGATTGGCGTTACCCCCATCTACGAAGATTCATAATGTCTTCCATGTGAGTCAGTTGAAGCCCTTCATTGGCTCAGCAATGGACTATGTTGAGGAACTCCCTCTGATAGATGAAGAAGGCATCATTCAATACATACCCGAAAAGTCATAGGACAAAGGGAAAAGAGGCTCCGCTCTCGCTCGATCATGGAATACTTAATTAACTGGCAAGGTTTACTACTCGAGGAAGCTTCTTGGAGGCCAGCTTCAATTTTGGAAGAGTTTCCATATCTTTTAGAAGCAGATTTGGCCGAAATCTAGCTAACTATGGCCCTGTTTTCCCCCAGATAGACTACAAACATCACTATGTTTTAAAGCAAATTTTATTCTGCACTACGGAGAGAAATGCACACCATACATGGGCTGAAAGTACTTCTTGAGAGCTCCATTTTGATATATAGCACACCCCATTCGGAGCCTCCCACAGAAAGTTATGACAGATTTACTACAGCAGGGTCGTGTAGTAAACATCATGTTGTCCACTGTCTATAGCCCGCATTTACTCTAGATATTTAGGTCAAAAACTCATGTTTATAACTCCCCAATAAGGCCCATGTATCATATATACCCCACGGCCCATCATACACAATAATACCTCTTCATTCATTAGTATACCCTTGTAATAATGCCGTAGAGTAGTACTCTGATTGGCCCCTCCCAATTACCATACGTGCCCAGAGGGCAAAAACCTTCGGGTGGGGATGGAATGTAAGAGAGGGGGATTAAATAATGGGGAAATACTAGCTACACTGGTTGGTATATAAGGTGAGAGAGACTTAATTTTTCATTATCAGATAAATATACAAGTCTTCTTTCTCCTTCACCTTCCTCTCCAAGCTTCCATGTCTTCCTTCGCTATCTTCTAGTATTTCTCTCTCTATTTCTAGTCTTTTTCTCTCCTCGTAACTGTCTTTCTTTCTCTTCTGCCCTTCTTCTTCTTTTCTCTACAGTCTTCTCTCTCCTCTTTCTCTCTCCTAGTTCCTCTCTTTGACATAGGAGTCTCTTATAGTCAAGAATAATGATCTTTTGATCACTCAACTTCTTCTTCAATATCTTACAGTTTCTTTGTAAACAAAGTTACATGTATGTTGTCTTGTTTTTTGGCTGCTCCATAGTTAAATTTTATCTCGTTTGGAAAAAATGTATGCAAGCTATATGCATATTGAGCTTTCCTTTGTTTTTTTACTCCAAGAGTTTTCGAGGGTGGAGAACAATGATTTTTTAAAAACTCAACTTGTTCAACATCTTTGAGCTTCTTTGCAAAGAGAGCCACAGGTATATTGCTACATTTTTTTGTTGCTCCATGGTTAAGTTTCAACTCATTTGGACAAAGCCTATGTAAGCTATATGTATGCTTTGACTTGATATTTCTTTTGTTTTTGTACTAGACTAGGAATTTGTTAGTGAAGGAACAATGGTCTTGTTGTAAGTCAACTTGTTCAACATCTCTAGGCCTTTTTGTGAAAAGAATTACAGGTACAATGTTTCTTTTTAATTGCTTGATTTAAATTTCATTTCATTTGGAGAGAACATTTGAAAATTATACACATGCTGATAGGTAACTTTTCTATTTGAATACCATATTGGGAAATATGAAAATTTCCCATAAGTTTGGGACACGTGGTCAAATCTTTGGATTTTTCATAACTTGAACACTATAACTCCAAATCGAGCGCTCTATAGCTCAATAGATTCCATTTTTCAAGTGCTTTCCAATTATAGGTTACATCATATGGTTTTGAGAAACATATGGGCATGTTGTCCGGGTGCCACCTTTTTAGTATTCAAAAAATGAAAATTGGGAGATTCCCAAACTCACTAACATTGTGTTTTTGGTTATTATAGATGTCTTCACGGAGGAAAAACATCAGTAACATACTTGCAGTGGAGGTCTTCACTAGGAAAGATAGTAGCAGTAATTGGATGTGTGATAAGTACTATAAGTTGGACTAGATTTTGATGCACCCAAGTACTCAAGGGAGTTTCAAGGTCAGGCATAAGGATGTTGCAAACCCTAGCAAACATTGGAAAGGTAGAATTTTAGAGTTCAAAAAAGTGTTTAATGAAACAAATATAGTAACAGAAGTGTTGATCCAACATGTTTATATGCACAAACAAATCTCTGTACACGACAAGAACTACATTGTAAATTATAAACAAAACAATAAGTTTTTAAACTTTATCATTGTTTATTCTTTTGCATTAGAGTTCTTTTTAAAAATCTTTGCAGTGTTTTAATTCAATCTTGTTTTACTGATAGCTCTATATCCATCAACTTTACATGAATGGTAGAATGTGGAATGTTTGAGCGGCAAGATACATGTTTGGCATGAAGACATAGGTTCTTTGATCTATGATAATAACTCTGCAAGTGAACTTGCAACTCAAAAGATCTTTTTTTAAATCTCATTGTATATAGTAGAAAGCCAGAGATTGCAACATATCCCATTACTGCCACTATCTAGTGGTGAATGGTTGATTGGTAGCTTAGTGTTGTCACGAGCATGTAAGTCCAATATAAAATCTGGCATCAATAGTGCTATGAAATCCACCATGGGCTCCAAAGATGTGCATCTTAGTTGGATTATTCCATTCTCATTGTTTGCACATTTGTTTGGTTCATGTGATATTCTAAAGAAAACAAAGATTACTTATCAATGCAAGTGTCCATCCAAGAAATGGATGAGTCAGCTATTGGGTGAGACTTGGCAAGTCAAAATAACACATTTTGATGAGACGATTGAGTGCAAGGTCAACCAATCAGATCTCACATTCAAGTAAATAATTTTTACTACTTTGAATGCCTTGATTCAATTGACATAGGTCTTGCTTAGATGAATTGTTGCGTTATTCACATTTACTTACCATTATTTCATCGCTAGAAAAACTCTGTGGATTCACTTTCGATATAGAAGATGGTGACTTTTGTGAGGGAAGTGGATTAGCTTGGATCAAGATACCCAAGATGAGACACCTACAACTCTCATAGATGTGGTTATCTTGTGGAATGGTCATAATCCTTTGTGGTAGCGCAGAGAGCCATTGACCCATTTCTTTTCTAAGACAAGAAATCCAATTAATATCCAATGAGCCCCTTTGCAGCTTCTATTTCAAGTTAGATAATAGAAAAGTCAAGATTTGTAGTGAGCAATCCATGACATGAAAACAATGTGCTTCTCCAAATATCCTTGAGATAGTGGAATCCTTGTTGAATTTTTTTATAAGGAACGAATATAAGTTTTTCTAAAACTTCTAAGTACTTTCAATTTAGATAATCTTAGTTTACTGTGATCCATGCGTGCGATAATACATATTGTAATTAGTCAATCGTGCTGGTTAAAATCATAATTAAGTTGCAAGATGGAGTTCTGTAATCTATGCAATATTGTCACACTTGATTATAGAACTCGATTATCTATAATCTATAATCGTGCGATAATCTATGCATGAGGAGATCACACTTGATCCAAGAGTAGAGGCAACACAATGCTTAGCCATTGTGCACCCACCTCCTTGCCCTGATGAGACGCGACAAACAATGAGCCACCCCTCGCTTCTCTCCATGATATCATCATCGAGGGGGTGGAATATTTACTTATGCAACATGTACTAGAAACTTTGGAGCTAAGAGAAGAATAACTATATTGTATCATGGTGTGTGATGAACCTGATGATTTTATAGATTTTGGTATACAAGATGCCCCAGCACATGTTGATGAGTGTTGGAAGAGAGGGAGAGAGATAGAGTGGAGCAGAAGATGAGCCTCAGCTCATTTTTGTTCTTCTTCCATTGTTCATCCATCATACTAACTAAAAGATACTTATATACATAGGTATTACTAACCAAGACTAAATGTGGTTAAGTCACTGACTACACCAACTTATTGAATGTCACATACGTGTACAGCTGTATCCAGTTAATCTCAGTCACACACATAAAGATAGAATGACTAAAGAGTAATGGGAGATTGATATTCTAACACTCTCCCTCAAGCTCAAACCATCTGATAAACTCCAAGTAGCTGTCTGAAATATATGAACTTTTCTTTACCAAGAGACTTGGTAAATATATATGCTACTTGGTATTCAGTCTTCACATGAATCAAGTCATTCTGCCCTGTAAGAACCATTTCTCTTATGAAATGGTAGTGAACCTCAATATGTTTGGACCTAGCATGGTAGACATGATTGCTAGCCAACATTACACTACTAAGGTTATCATAATGCAATCTCACTTTGCTTTCCAGCTGTATTCCCAAGTCTTTTAGCAGTTTCATTAACCAAACTACTTTGCAAGCCACTAAGGTAGCTCCTTTGTACTCAGCTTCTATAATAGACAATGTAATAGTAGGCTATCTCTTACTTTGCCAACTAATCATACTATTGCCCAATCCAAATGCATAACCACTGGTTGACCTCCTATCATAGGCACAACCAACCCAATCATTATTAGTAAACCTTATCAAGTCAAGAGATTTTTCATATGCATAAAGCAACCCATAATCTGTAGTACCCTTTATATATCTCATGATCCTCCTAACTGCATCTAAATGTGGTTTGCGAGGCTTCTTCATGAACTAACTAATTAGCCCCACTACATAACATAAGTCAAGATGAGTAATAGTCAAGTATGTCAAGCTATCCACCATCTATCCATGCATCATCAAATTCTCTATGTCATTCCCAACATCAATCTGTAGCTTGACATTCTGATCAAGAGGTATCTCCATAGGCTTTCATTCATCCATACTGAGGGCTGAAATGATGAACGGGTTGCATCTTACCCATCCAACCTCCAATCCTCACTAAGAGAACTAAAAAGGGGCACCACCTAGCCAAAGGGAGGATGGGTTAGGACATCCCTTTTCTTAAAGAGAATCAAGAGAACCAAGACACAAATTTACAAGAGAGAATATATGTACTAGACACCATATTGGAATATAAGAGAGAGAGATGAGAGGAGAGGGAGATAATAGGAGAAGAGGTAGAGGAAGCTTGCCATTATACTACATAATAAAAGAACTTACTCATAGCTTACCTCAAAGAGATGAGGATATTCTAGAGTGCTCTCATGGACTTGTCATTGTCTTTCCTCCTTTCTTCTTCATTCTCCATGGGCTCTTTATATAGCCTCCATGAGGGATTAGATTAAGCTAATCTTCCTGATTAACATAATCCTAGATGATGTATGGCATCTTTGAAAATATGGAGAATAGTGGATGGGACAAGTCCCCACCTTGGTCATCATGCAAGAAGCCAAGGGTGGTGGTAGACAATATAGAGAAATGGAGCTAGATTACAAGAGGTGGGTGCCCAAAGCACATTATTATAATATATTTACAAGAAGGATAGAGTGGAAAGTTGGTGTGGTGAAAGAGAGAAGAAAATTGTATGTAGCCAGCAGTCTGCGCCTTCGTAACTTCAAATCCGTAAGGAATTTGAAAAAAGTCTCTTTTGCAACTTTGTAGACCAGGTTGAAACCAATCGGGCATTGCGGGAATTTTCTTGAAATTCGCTTTTTCTTGGGAGTTATTGAGATTATTAAAAACGACTTCTAAAAGTTGCTTTGACTTTAGTCCCCCATATGTATATAAATACATATAAGCATGTGATAAAAGGGGTCATGCTTGTAAGCTTTTGTGCAAGATCCAAATAACACCATGATGTGGATATTGACTTGTGTGCTAGGGTGAGGTGTCCTCTAATAATGGTGATAGATTCCAAATCTTAGTGATGCAGATGGGGCCCATGTGTACTTGGAGGCTAGTCCTTTGAAAAATCTATGCACTCACTCAACTCCTAGATGTAATCCATTTTCATCTTCACTAAGATAACCATCCCTTTTACCCTTTACATTGACATGCCTCCTAAGAATTTGTTCCCCCCATTTGCTAGAGTTATCATAATCGAGAAGCAATGTAGCATACTTAGTGCTTGAAGAGTAAACCCAAAGTGATATGGTAAGCTCTTGATAGAGGCTTTGGCTAAATTTTGTGGTAATAATCTGGGTTGTAAAAAACCCAAATCATTATCCCTCCCCTTAGGCTAGAGGTATTCATGCCTCTAGCTTGATAATGATGGTCCAATAGAGCAAGGAGGACTGCACCCCCTCATTGGTAGCTCTTCATTGAATGACTGCTCCAAAGTGTTCATATTTCTTTAAAAATAAGGCTTCAGTTGCCATCCATTTACCCTTGTCTTGTGAACCTTCCCATCCATGTCACCTAGCTTATAGATGCCATTTGGATATCTTCTTATGACCATGAATGGCCCTTCCCACTTGAACACAAGTTTAGCATCCTTTCTGTTATCAAAGCGGTTATCATAGCGTAGCACAAGTGATCATTCCCTTATGTGTTTGCTAGCCAGCTTCTTATTAAAGGTCTTCCTCCTCTCTTCAGCTTGCATGGAATAGTGTTGGACTGCTGCTTCTCTATCTAACTCCAGCCTCTCTAGATCCAAGATCCTTTCCTCTAACTTCTTATCTTGATTCTTCTCTTGACTGGCTACTAAAACACGCAAACTGGCCAGTTCCACCTCTATAGGAAGCAAAGCCTCTTGGCCATACACGAGATGAAATGGAGTATAGCCAAGTGAGGTTCTAAATTAAGTCCTGTAAGCCCAAAGAGCTATGCTCAATTTTTGATCCCAGTGCTTGGGGTGCATGTGTACTTGCTTGGTAATTATCTTACAAATCAGCCCATTTACTTTTTCGACCAAACCATTACACTGTGGATAGTAGGGAGTAGAATGCCTGTGCTTGATTTTTAGCCTTTCCATTAGCTCCCCTACTAGGTTCGCCCTAAAACCAGGACCCCGATCAAAGATAATTTCCAAAGGTGTGCCAAACCTGCAACAAATATTTGCAAACACAAATTTTCCCACTTCTTGGGCTGTGATCCTACTAGTTGCTGAAGCCTCTGCCCACCTCGTCATGTAGTCCACTCCCATTATGATGTATTCCTTGCCTGATTGAGTTCGTGGGAGTGGCCCTATTGCATCAATCTCCCATTTCTCAAATGGGCCATATGTAGTTATGGGATTTTGTTCCTCATGCACTAGCTTCCTTGGTCTGGCCTTTTGGCAATCGTCACAAGTGCGGTACCAATGTTGCACATCTCGATGTAGACTAGGCCACACATAACCGACTTGGAGAATCTTTCTACTGGTTATTTCTTGAGCAAAATTTCCACCACAAACCCCTTCATGGCAGCTCTTAATCACATCTATAATCTCCTTTGATGTTGGCACCCTTCTAAGCACTGCATCCTTTCCTTTGCAATACAACACATCATTTATCAACCGGTATTTAGTGGCCTCAGTAGCTAGCCACCTTTTCTCACTTTTACTCATATGTGTAGGTGCCTCACCTTACTCAAGAAAATAAAGCACATCTTGTAGTTGAAACTTACCCTAAAACAAGGGAAGCTTTACTGTAATGATGCTCACCATTACCTCTTTCAATTTTTCAGTTGCTAGAGCATCTGCATCGCCATTTGTGCGCCTTGTCACAAAATAGATTTGGGCTTTCTGTAGCTTTCTCATGAGAGTTTTAGCTTCCCTCGTTTTCACTGCTAAGTTATCATTTTTACAAGCCCATATTCCTTTCATTTGCTTAATAATTAGCATAGAATCCCCAAAAACATTAAGTCGAGTGACACCATGTGAGAGACACCACCTCAAACCTAAAACCAAGGCTTGATATTCTGCCTCATTATTAGAATGGACATCCTCCAAGCTGATACCTTCTCCATAAAGTTTGTCACCTTCGGGACTGAACACCACTATTCCTGCTATCGCTCTGTCTTTAATATGCTTGTAGGCCCCATTGAAGTAGAGGGCATGGGCATTCTCCACCCGTGGCAGCTCCTCAAGAGGAGGTGTCTCCTCTTTTACCTTTCCCTTCTCCTTTTCCTTCTTTTGATGGCATCTATGGGTCAACAAATCAGCTAGGCAAGCTCAAGTAGAATCCTCCACCTTGAAGGTGTAGTCAAACTCTTGGAATTGTATCACCCACTTAGCGATTCTAGCTGAAAGATCCATGTGCTGTAAGGCATAGGGAAAATGCTCTTCTTTCATGATCACTATGAATGGCCTAGGGAGAAGATAAGGACGAAACTTTCTTATAGCAAACATTAGAGACAAAACCATCACCTCGACCATCTTATACCCTCGTTCTGATGCTGTCATTACTCTACTAGAAAAGTAAACCGGTCTCATTAGTCCAGTTTTAACATCCTTTTGTATAAAAAACTCCTGATCCCAACAAGGCTGTAAAATTATAGGAAGGGTGCTAAGAGCCTTCTTCACCTCATGAAAGCACCTTTCGCTTTCGTCACTCCACAGGAGCTCCTCAGAGTGGGTTAACTGTTGCAGTGGAAATATTAATTGGAGAGGAGATGAATGAACCGCCCCATATATCGCACCTTCTGAATGAAAGAGGTTAGTTGCTTCACAGAAGATGGTGATGGCACTGCCAATAAGGCCTTAACTTTGTTTGGATCTGCTTCAATGCCCCTCTCACTTACGACATGCCCTAATAAAGTTACACTGCTTTCGCCAATGCGACACTTCTCATGGTTTAACTACCCCCCCATTTGTGCAAGGCAGTTGAAAGCTTCATCCACCTTTCCTAGATGTAAAGCCTTAGAACTATAAATACAAAAATCATCAATAAAAACCCTGATGGATTTCCCAAAATATGGCTGGAAGACATAATTCATGAATCGCTGGAAGGTAGCTGGGGCATTTGTTAATCCAAATGGCATTACTTTGGAAGCAAAACAACCCCAAGGTGTAATGAAGGTGGTGTTCTATTGATCCTTCTCAGCTATTCGGATCTGGAAATAACCTGAATACCCATCACAAATAGTGTATCTCTCATGCCCGGCCACCTCGTTGAGTATTTCATCCTGAAAGGGAAGAGGAAAGTGATCTCTCTTAGTTGCAGCATTTAGCGGCTTGTAATCCACACAAATCCTCCATTTTCCATTCTTCTTGGGTATCACCACCACAGGTGAAACCCACTTTGAGTCCCCTATTGGATAGATGAAGCCTGCCTTTAAAAGTCATTGCACCTCAGTGAGTACAGTGTTTTGTTGAACTACTCCCAATCGTCGTAGTCGCTGCACCACTGGCCGTGCTCCCTCTTTTAGATTAATGTGATGTTGTACTGCTATCACACCTGTGATGTGTTCATAATCAGAAATAAAAAGTGCAGAGTGTTTTATCACCACTTCCATGTAGGCTGCCTTCTCCTCAACTGATAGATCTTTAGCCAACATTTTTTCTAACCCCTCCTTCTCGATCTCACAATGTATGTTGAGTCCATTAGTGATGATGTGAAGCTCCACAAGTACATTTATGGGTTGGATCCCTAACTCTTGACTGATGTTTTAGCCCAAAGCCCATCAAATTTGTTCAAAGCTATTGAGTTGGCTGAGAGGTACTCTCATAAGTATCGCCAAGACGCTTCATTTTAGCATGGATAGCAAAGAGGAGCGTCTCAGCCACTGTTTGGGCAGTAAAGAGGACCTATGCAGTCACATTTTGGGCAGCGAAGAAGTGGTGTAAGACCCGGGTAGTTTGGAGCAGGTTATGGTGGTGGAATCGTGCCATTCAGCACCTCGAAGATCCCCACATACCCCACCTTTAATGCCTCTAGGAAAAATAGTAATTTCAGGACTGCAAACCAAGAAATAGCTAAAAATAGACAAGGAGACAGCAAAGGGAAAAATGCCTCAGCTTTTGGTAGTCAACGCTCTATCCCAATTGACCTCTACAGAGAGAGGAAATAAAAAGGACTTTTCTTTAAATGCGAGGAAAAGTATACAGTCGAGCATGCATCTAAATGTGCTTACAGGAATGCAAAAGCAAGGGTACATAGCATGTTAGTCTTTGATAAATTGGATGAGGATCATGAGGATGCTAGTGCCTTTGCAATCACGGCTGAAAATGATGAGGTTGAAGAGGAATGTGGGCAAGAAGAATTCTTTGACCTGACTGACACCTTCCCATTTGACCTCAGTGATCATGTGGATGTAAATATGGGTGATAAGAATCATTCACATGCTGCTGCCACTTTTTGCACTATCTCCCTAGATGCTTGGACATGATCTAGGAGCCCCAACACTCTTCGTCTTAAAGGCACGATTTACGAGAAATATGTATTTGTCTTGGTAGATAGTGGTAGCACACATAATTTCATAAGTACGGCCGTCATGGATAGGCTGAAATGTTTTATCTCTGATTTATAGCAACCAATGAGAGTGCAAGTGGTCAATGGGAGTGAGGAAATTAGTACTCATGTATGCCCAAATGTACCTATTAAGCTTGCTAAAAATTATGAGCAGAATGTGGATTTGATTGCACTCAATATGGGGCCGATAGACATTGTGTTGGGCTGCGATTGGCTGAAAACTTTGGGCACCATTTCCATAGATTTTTCATTGCTATACATGTAGTTTTTCAGGGTTGGACAGCTTGTGCACTTGCAGGAATTAAAAACAGCAGTGATTTTCAACTTATTACAGCCAAACAGCTCAAGAAAGAGTTCAAGAAATGCTTCCAGATTTTTGTGCTTCAATTAACAAAGAAAATGCAGATCAGTCTCGGAAAATGCATGATAATTCAGCCCTTAAGGCTCTACTTGTGGAGTATGGTGACTTGTTTCAGTTACCTATAGCATTACCTCCCAAGAGTAGTTGATCATCCCATTGATTTGGAGCCCCATTCCAAGCCGGTTAATAAACCCCCTTACACGTTGTCCAAATTACCTCCCAAGAGCGGTTCATCATCCCATTGATTTGGAGCCCCATTCCAAGCCGGTTAATAAACCCCCTTACAGGTTGTCCAAATGTAAAAGAGAAGAAGTGGCCAAGCAGGTCAAAGATTTAGTAGATATGGGATTCAATGAGTCTAGCTCATCCCCTTTTGCATCACCTATCTTGCTGGTCAAAAAGAAAGATGGCACTTTCAGGATGTGCATTGATTACAGAGATTTGAATAAGATCACTATCAAGAATAGATACCCTATTCCTAGGGTGGATGACTTGTTAGATGAGTTGAAGGGAGCTAAGTATTTCACAAAGATTGATTTGAGATCTGGCTACCATCAGATACGTATGCTTGAAGGGGATGAGTTAAAGACTGCATTTAGGACCGATCATGGGCTCTATCACTTCTTAGTCATGCCCTTTGGCTTGACTAATGCACCAACCACGTTTCAGAGCCTCATGAACAAAATACTTCAGCCTTATTTATTCAAATTTGTATTGGTATTTTCTTATGACATCCTCATTTATAGTCGCTCAAAGGAAGCTCAACTTATGCACATGAGGCAAATATTTGATATACTTAGACAGCATAGACTCTTTGCTAAGGAGATAAAGTGTTCGTTCATGCAGACTGAGGTTGAGTACTTGGGACACATTGTCAGTGAAGCAGGCATTAGAACTGACCCAAAGAAAGTGCAGTGTGTCAGAGATTGGCCCACACCTGCAAATACTACCTCTTTGAGAGGATTCTTAGGTCTCTCCTCTTTGAGAGGATTCTTAGGTCTCTCCTCATTTTACCGCAAATTCATTCGGCACTATGCCACCATTGCAGCCCCTCTCACTGATAGGCTGAAGAAAGAAGCATTTTTCTAGAATGCATTGGTAGATAGAAGCTCTAATGAGCTGAAAGATTTGCTTACTTCAGTCCCTATCTTGGTATGCCCTAATTTTTCTAGGGAATTCACCATTCAGTGTGATTCTAGTGGGAGAGAAATTGGTGCAATCTTGCTGCAAGAACATGGGGTCATAGCTTTAGAGAGCCGAAAGCTGGTTGAAAATGAGAGGGTTATGAATGTCTATGATTAGGAAATGCCAGTCATCCTTCATGCCATCAAGAAATGGCATCACTATTTGTATGGCAACCGATTTAGAGTGAAAAGCGACCATAGAGTACTCAATTACTTCTTCTCTTAGTCAAATCTGACTCTAAAGCAGAGGAGATGGGTAGCCACCTTACAGAACCTTCCCATTCAAGTAGAAAATCATGCAGGAGATGCATTCATTCAGACCCTATAGCTGGTCATTTGTGAGTCTTTAAGACCTATGACAAAATTGCTAAAAGCTTTTACTGGAAGGGCCTTTGGAAATATGTAAAAGACTTTGTCTTGGGCTGCATGCCTTGTTAGCAAAACAAGGATAGCACCTTAAAACCAGCTAGTTTACTTCAGCCATTGCCTATGCCTAAAGGCAAGTGGACACACATCACTATGGACTTCGTCACCGGCCTACTGGTGACCAAGAAAGGTTGGGACAGCATCTATGTAGTTGTGGACAAACTCACAAAGGCAGCCCATTTCATTCCCACAAAGACTCAATATAATGCTTCTCAAGTAGCCAACCAATTCATGGAATATGTTTTCAAATTACATGGCTTACCACAGGTCATTGTGCATGACCAAGATGCTAAGTTTATGAGTAACTTTTGGCGGGCATTTTTTAACTCTATGGGCACTCAGTTAGCCCCTTCCACTACTTACCATCCACAGACAAATGGTCAGACAAAAAGGGTTAACAAATGGATGGAAACTTACTTGAGGCATTTCTGTCATGATGTGCAGCATGCTTAGGACTCATGGTTGTACTTGGCTGAGTTTGCATATAATAACTCTACACATGCTAACATTGGAGTTTCACCTTTCAAGGCCTTGTATGGCTACAAGGTGCCCCTTCCTGTGGTTATCTTCAATGATAAAATAAATCCACAAAGCAAGGAAGAATGGGAGAGAATGTAGGCCTTACTTCAGTAGTGTAAAGCTAACTTGAAGAGAGCCCAAGATCAAATGAAGCTTTATGTTGATGAAAAAATATGGGATGTGGAGTTCCTAGAAGGGGATTTGGTGCTCTTGAAAGTGCCCAAGTCATGATATGCCTCCCTTAAACATGGGTCCAGCAATAAGTTGGCACATAGGTTCTATGGACCATACCGAATTATCAAGAGAGTGGGAGACTTAGCATATCGATTGGCATTACCCCCATCTAGAAAGATCCATAATGTCTTCTATGTGAGTCAGTTGAAGCCCTTCATTGGCTCAGCACTGGACTATGTTGAGGAACTCCCATCGATAGATGAAGAATGCATCATTTACCTGAAAAAGTCATAGGACAAAGGAAAAAAGGCTTCGCTCTTGCTCGATCATGGAATACTTGATTAAGTGGCAAGGTTTACCACTTGAGGAAGCTTCTTGGAGGCCAGCTTCAATCTTGGAAGAGTTCCCATACCTTTTAGAAGTCGATTTGGCTGAAATCTAGCTAACTATGACCTTATTTTCCCCTAGACAGACTGCAGATAGTACTCTGTTTTAAAGCAGATTTTATTCTGCACTACGGACAGCAATGCACACCATACATGGGCTGAAAGTACTTCTTGAGAGCTCCGTTTTGATGTATAGCACACCCCATTCAGAGTCTCCCACAGAAAGTTATGATAGATTTACTACATCAGGGTCTTGTCGTAAACATCATGCTGTCCACTGTCTATAGCCCGCATTTACTCCAGATATTTGGGTTAAAAAAACTCATGTTTATAACTCCCCAATAAGGCCCATGTATCATACATACCCCATGGCCCATCATACACAATAATACCTCTTCATTCATCAGTATACCCTTGTAATGATGCCACAAAGTAGTACTCTGATTGGCCCCTCCCAGTTTTACCACACGTGCCCAAATTGTTTTTTAGGACAAAAACCTTCGGGTGGGGATGGAATGTAAGAGAGGGGGATTTAATAACGGGGAAATACTAGCTACACTGGCCGGTATATAAGGTGAGAGAGACTTAATTTTTCATCATCAGATAAATGTACAAGTCTTCTTTCTCCTTCACCTTGCTCTCCAAGCTTCCATGTCTTCCTTCCCTCTCTTCTAGTCTTTCTCTCTCTATTTCTAGTCTTTCTCTCTCCTCGTAACTTTCTTTCTCTCTCTTCTGCTCTTTTTCTTCTTCTTCTCTGCAGTCTTCTCTCCTCTTTCTCTCCCAGTTTCTCTCCCTGACAACCTTAACTACATTTGAGCTAACTAGCAATTCATGATTAGAGGGGTGGTGTTTTCAATAAACTTTGTAGTAACGAAGGTTATGGACTATGGCCTCCCACTACAACAACCCTACATTAGAAATATCAATAGAGGATCATGGCAACATACTATTGTACTTGAACTATATCTATGCATTCTAATAGAAGATGGAAACTTGGAAGACTTCTAAGTTTGACCTTGATTTTATATGTAGTAAGATAAGGAAAATCATTTCTAGTTATATGAAGAATAATGAGCTAACAAACTCATAGCTCTATCATCATCAAGTACTAATCATACATATTTTTAAGTTGTTTGGGGAAAATAACACTCATTTCAAGAATGACAAAGTGTTAAGAAACATATGGTGTATAGAATCAAAATGTGTTTCTACAAATTTTGATGCTAGATGAAAGGGTTATTAAAGCAAATTATCATATAATGAATGTTGCTCTTGGGAAAATATCAATCACTTACTTTTACTTAGAATATGACATTGTTGAACTTTTGCGAAAGGAAGATTGTGATAACCCTGTGAAAAAAAGGCATGTGTGGAATGCATATGTTTTCCTTTGATGAGTCATACACATCCATTATCTAATTAATCTACTTGAGTACAACTTTTGTATCTCTACTTATGAATTGTGTAGGACCTAGTAGGATCCTTTAGATTTGTGATAGTCTTAGAATATGGCTATTAGATGCTAGCTTTATATCTACTTCTATAAACCCACATGCAATTAGGAATGCAACATTAAATAATTGATTTCGTACATAAGTGTGTCTTTCTCACATATCACCAATAGACATGCTCCTTACTTATTTGACAATATGAGTGTGTTTGCCAAAAGTTTGTGTTCAACTATTGATTACTTTGGCAATAGTTATTATTGGAATCATGTCTATATAATGCATGTTCTTTATGCATTACTAAATCCCCATGCTTCTCACTTTGCATACACTTTGTGGGTTAAGAAGAATTGTAGTCCATACAGGTTTTTAATATGAATAAGGAGACATGTGGTCCCAAAAATCAAATACAAAGTATCTTGAAAGCGACTAGTTAACCTTATCATATGATGGTAAGTGTCCCTTTCCAACATCAGCCCTATGAACCACATGTTTCAATAAAGGAGGACAAAAATTTATACAACATTTACTTAATCCTTGAATGGGGTCTTTGCTAAAAGAAAATTGAACTAGCTCATGTTGCAAGGAATTCAATGAATAACGAACCTCCCATTAGGATACTTGTCATGCTAATCATACACAATGTTTCTTCAATTTTGGTTATCTTGGTTATGTAGAGATAAGCATGTGTTCATCCAATCATACACAATGTTTCTTCAATTTTTATTATCTTAAACTACAAGATACAAGCCATATACCAAGGTTTAAAGTGACTAAATTATTCATCCAAAAATTTTTCCCCATCATCGCTAAAACCGTCGATATACACATCTCTATGAAATCGTTGCAATATGCATCGCTATATGCATTGCAAATTGTGTTGGAATATGCATCACTATTTTCTTTGTGAGACATGACACATATTGTGATGTGATTTGCAATGCATATTGCGATGCAATTTGTGATGCATATAGCTATTCATATAGGTTTATTTGTGACACTAATAGCGATGGTTACAAAGGGGGGAAAAATGGATGACATGCTACATTTCTAGCCCCGTGTGCTTAAAATTGTTCCATAAATCATTTATAGGTTAAGCATATAGTTGATTTCAAAACATATACCATCATGATATGCTTGAAGAAAAGTGTTTGTTGATTCAATTTTCAAACAAGTATAATATCAACAAATGACATCTCATAAAATTACATGGATTGATAGGGAGCAAAATTCAAAAATAGACAAATGTATCAATAAATATCACAAAATGTGAGTCCATAAAAAATATGAGAAATATATCATAGAAAGAGCATGCATAGACTATAGGGCCAAAAAAGAAAATAATGTGTGCTTCACGAATCCAAGTGATTGCTACAACTCCTCACTATCTAAGAGCTCATCCTAACACAATGGAGCATCGAATAGACTCCAGAATATGAAACAATAAAAGGTTAATCTACATAACATAATGCATCACAAAAATCTAGAAACTTAAAATAGAAAAAATGTATAACTTACCAGACCATCGCACACATATAATCTATCGATAGAAGAAGTGAGATCGTGCTTCTCTGTATATAGATAAGAGCTAGCATAGGGAAGAGTGAGAGATAGTTAGAGAAGGAGAGCGAAAAAGGGAGAGTGAAGGATTGAAGAAGAGGATTGTGAATTGAGGTTTGAGCATCGGGGCACTTCAACTCGTCTTCATCATTGCAAATTACCTTGCTTCTCTATCCTAATAGACTACATCAAATCCCTCCAAAAAAAACTTATATATTCCCCACTCATCTTTGCTATTAAGCATACCCTCTTAAGCTCAACTTCTCTCTACTCAAATCCCAATTATACAAATGGCTAGGTTGCATGAAAGTTGAAATTTTAACCTAGCTATTTTGTAGAAGAACTAGAAAATGTGCTAGCCCAAATTACTAAAAGGATTGTTTAACAAGGTGACTCACTTAAGTTAAACTATAAAAATAATGTAGCTGACCTCTTTGGAACAAACTCGTGATGCTCAAATAGACGTATCGTTGTTGCCTAAAGTGAGATAACAAGAGACCCAAAATCATGACTTAAACCAACAAAACCTATGCTTGTAACTAATTGCTTTTTCAAGTATTCAATCCTTACTCTATTC
The DNA here is from genome assembly GCF_053477565.2 of Lygodium microphyllum. Taxonomy (NCBI): domain Eukaryota; kingdom Viridiplantae; phylum Streptophyta; class Polypodiopsida; order Schizaeales; family Lygodiaceae; genus Lygodium; species Lygodium microphyllum. The sequence continues at coordinate 54,222,082 of NC_141151.1, forward strand.
TTATACTAATGCAAAGTTTAAAGCACTTTCCATGCATGCTTTGTTTTCTTACATGATCTAAGTGTATTGTCAAAAACTCTTTTATGGCCAACACAATCACACCATAGCTTATACATCCCAACATTTTTGTATTGGAGCTAATTGTGATTATGTAACTAGTTGTGGCTCTAAGGGGTGCACCTTATAGAACATGTAAGATACTACATGAGTTCAAAAGTAAAGGGGTAATATTTAGTAAAATTTATAGGATTATATTTATAAAAAATATTTGTAATTATAATTTAGAAAAACTCATATGTTTAGTAAAGTAAAAGAGATCATTTTATGGCCTTATAATAGTATGTAAAGAAAGGGTATTTCTTAATATCCTTTGAATGCATGTTATATAGATGATTTCTTATAGGTGCATCCCCTAAGGTTGTGGCTATCCACCACCTCTACCTTTAGCACACACAAAAGTAGGTCATGCGACATTAGAAGAACAAAGTCCATCTATCCAAACATGTTCCTAAAGTCTCTGGGCAACCAAAATACTCTTGAGCGTACCAACACCATAGTGTATAGTTGTTCATTGTTTTGCCTTCTTGAGACACCACAATGAGTTCTTTTTAATGTAAAATTATATTTTCTTGAGCTTGAGCATTGATGCCACAACAAAAACATGCAAGAAATTCAATAACACTAATCACAAATCTCATTTTGAAAATCTCAAGTGATCATAGTAGCATGGCACAAAGCTTTTTAGCTCTTAGAATTAAACTCTAGAAAGAACCCATAGCCATGTGACTTGTAGTAATAGACAACATAATGCTCATAAGATTCTAGAGCAATGAAATATCAAATCTTTGGCACATGTCAATCAACGTTGAAGGTGATCGTAAAACTTCTTGAATAATTAAGATTAATATTGGAGCTTGAGATAATCAAAATTAACATTGTCACTAGAGCTTTATTTTCTTGGTATTTTAATATTGGATCTTAAAATAATCAAAATTAAAATTCCCACTCTTAGAGGGCACAGTTATAATAAATCATTTGTATAACATGTGTTCAAAGGGTATTAAGAAATAACATTTTTAAACATATTATAAGGCAAAAAAAGACCCCTTTTACTTTACTAAAATTAATAATTTTTTTAAAAAAATTGATTAAAAATATATTTTGTAAATTTTACTAAATAAAATACCCTTTCTTTTGAACTCATTATGTATCTTATATGTTCTCTAAGGTGCACCCCCATGGTTGTCACTAGAGGAACTTAGGATGTAGTGAAAGCTTAGTTACATATATGTACTAAAGAACTTTGTTACATAGCTATATACTAGTTTATCACAATCATGAATGCAAAGTAGGTAGTGCTAAAAGAATCATACTCAAAAAAGGTCATGTATCATTTCACACGAGACATCTAAGGGGCAAATCTCAGTGAGACAAAGTGCCTTTTTAAGTGTTAGCAAGATTCATAAGTAGCACTACATGCAGCGTACGTATATATAAAGAGTTTTTAGAATTTCAAAAGTTGCATTGAATATAGAATTTAAATATTGGATTCAACGTTTGTCTATGCACCATTGATAACATGGTTTCATAGAAAATGCATAAGTGGGTGATTTCAAAGCGCAACATTCATGGAGGCTAGGGAAAAAGATAAAAGCTCTTACATGTTACAAGTTGGCTTGCTAAGAAAGGTAGAATTGCTTATGGAAAATGTGAACTAACATGTTTTGATTCAACTCAATGTACAATGGGGCCCCAAATTTCTATGAAATTAGAAGTGTGTGCCATTGTTCTAGAGTATATGCATGGCCTACACACCAAGATCATCACTAGTACCATAACACCACTACCATGACCATGCTCCCAACCAGTACCACAACCATCAATATATCATGGCATCATGATTACCACCATCATCACCTTCACTATCTTGACCATCTTCTAGCCTATTAAGACTATGACGATGACCATCATGAGCGCTTGTAATCAAGACCATCATCATCGTGATCAATATGGTTATCATGGGTTAATCATCATTACTTTATCTGCATGAGCAACGAACGAGGAGACGAATGAAGCGAGGGGCGCTGCGCTGTCTCTTGGGGTTGGCCAGACCTGACGACGACGACGACGATGACAACGATGATGCAAAGGGGGAATTAGAGGAAGCAAGAGCAGCTGAAGAAGAGGAGGAGGAGGAGGAGGAGGAGAAGGAATTAGGGCTGATGCTACTGCTGGTAGGGGAAAGCCGAAGGCTCGAGAGAGAGCGCAGGAGGGAGCGGGCAATGCAGAGCTTGACGTGGCCTCGCTTGGGAGGAGGAGGCTTGTTGATGTTGTCGCCATACAAGTGATGCCGCAGCGCAGCCAGTGACGACGCGGACGACCTGCTGCTTCCATACGCACTGGCCGACGATGAGAAGGATCCTGATCCTGCCATGATCTTTGGGGGGCCGGGGTAGAGAGTGTGTGAGTATGTGCGTGTCTAAATGAGCACTCCCTATTGCTCACACCCCATGAATCCACTCCATAGCTAGCACTTACGATGTGTTTTGTGTACGAGTGATTGAGAGACAAGAAGAGACAAAGCCCGTGAGTAAGTCACTCCTATAGCTTGTTATTACAATGACTTCAGAGACACGATTCACCTTTTTATAAAGTAAAGGGGTCAATAGAGTGTCATCTAACAATCCTCCATTAAAACCTTTTTCTCCAAGTGAGTTGCATAATATTTTGTACAGGTCAAAATATTTATATCATATAGACCCCAAAGAAAAAGTATTGGAACATTTCGATATTTTTACCAAGTAGCCTTAGTTATAAATGAAAGTTTTACAAAAGAGTGAAAGTGAGGGGCCAATAGAGTGACACTTGAGGATGCATTGTTTAAGGCTTTTAAACAATCCAAAATATCAAAAATTTTGCATGGCTTAATTATTTCACTTACGTTAAGATCATCTTTAATTTTAAAAAATCATATAATTATATTAAGTGGCTTTAAAAACCACATCTTTTTTGCAAAATTGTCACTCAATTGGGTGGGGTGTGTTTTTCTTTTTGGGGGCTCCACTTTATTGGCCCCTTTACCCTATTCCTCCTCTCAATGCATTGGTATCTCCTCTCTCCCTTTCATACTCTCCTCTCAATGTTTTGAGTATACCAATGTACATAGATTCTTTCCCCCATGTGTGACACCTCACACCTATCTACCAATTAAGCGCATCTATCAAACACTTGTGTTGTGCCTCTCCTTTACCCGACCACTCCCTTCACCTCCCTCAACATGCACACCCTAAAAGGCCCTTAGGTCTTGTTTTGTGCATTGTTTAGCATTCATAACACTTGTGAATTATGCATTTGCATGCCCTACAAGCTGGCTTTAAATGAAAAATATCCATAATTGTCTACTTACAACAAGCTATTTGCAATATCTTACAAGTTGTCTCCTAAAACCATTAGATGTTATTCTTTTCTTCCACGCAACTCATACTTCAAACATGTTCTTTCCTTTAGATAAAAGACTCATCTCACATCATTATTCTATAATTGGCTTGTTGCTAAAGGGGCTAACAAATACTTTTTTGTTTACACACCGAAGATAGTAAAAACTGAAGGAAAAGATGTACATGATTGGCATGGCTCATAAATGACAAGTACTTTGACCTCAATGTTCTTTATTTAAATCAAGCTCTTTAGAACATGGGCTTGTTCAAATTCTTTAAAACAAAGCTTCCATTTCAAGAAATAAGCAAATGCTTTATTGAAGTTTTCATCCTCTACCAAAACATTTGATTTCAAAGGGACTGAAATTGGAATGGGATACTTGCCATCATTTGATAATGTGGAATAACCACTTTCAAAGTGTCTTGTACTTGATTTTAACCATATGAATCTTCATCATATTATAGTAATATATGGAGTATAGTCCTTCTTAACTCACAAAGTGCTTATAAAGTGAGAAGCATGGGGATTCAGAAACACACAAAGAACATGCATTATTAAACATGATGCCTTCAACTATGCATGTTAAATGTATTAATAGGGAGAGCATATATTTTTGAAAACCAACGTCCAAACTCATATTGTCTTACAAGTAAGGAGCATACTTGTTGATAACATATGAGAATAGAAGTTGTGTATGAAGCTTCTTGTAGATAAATAAGACTCAAAGCTTTGGTGATAAGTATTAAATATTCCCAAAATTTCCAAGCCTTTGGAAAGGGCATCCAAAACAAAAAAGTATATCCTAATAAAATGTGATAACATGTAGATACACTTAAGGCATATAAAATTAGTTGTCCAACCTGGTTTCTACTCACATGTGAATTTTTCATGAGTGAATGGATATTTATAAATAAAGACTAAACTACCCAAGGATTCCTAATTACATGTGAATTTGTGTATGTAAGCACATTGGAGCTTTGATGCCATTTATCACATAGATATATGAAGAATTTGCTTCCTTGTTAGGTTTGAAGGAAAAATAAGAGTTATTACCTCTTTCTTGGAATCATGATGTTGAATGTATTAGTGAACCAAGACTCAAGATCATACCAAAAGGTAGGCGCATTAAGTACTTGGCCTGCCCTATCGGGGTGGTAGGCATCACTTTAAAACAATGTTTCGAATGGTTCTTAGATAAGATGACCAACATATTAGGAGTAGATTTGGCCTTTCAATGGGATTGCCACAAAGATTTTTGCTCCTTAAGGTGTGTTTATCTCTCATTATGGTAATTGTAGCAATGGTTTTTCCTACAATCTCATTTTTGGCTATGCCAATAAAATCAAGACCAATCAATTTAACATTCTGATCTAATGGCATTGAGATTGGCTTACAATCACCCATCATAATAATTTTCCAAGACATCCAAGATGTATTACATTAGTGGGAGCCATAGTACATTGTACAATCGTCCAATATTTTACCCACATTAGTGGTCAGCTTAACATTTTGATCCAATGGCACTAAGGTTGGCTTACAATAATTAGCCACACCATACTTCATCAACATATCCAAGATGTATTACCTTTCTGAGAGCCCTATCCCCTTAGTTGTTCTTATCACCTCAATGATAAGAAAGTACTTCAACTCTCCTAAATCTTTCATCCCAAATTCACTACAACAAAAAGGCTCTATAGACGCGCTTGTAGATGCAATATTTGAATTGTGAAAAAAAAAGTCGGGCGCGTTTATTAACGCGTCTATTTTCGCGTCTACAAAATCGCATCTAAAAGCGCACTTATAGGCAGAAGTAGACGCACATTTAGACGCGCCTATAGATGCAGATATAAACGCACTATGTAAATATATAATCATATTTAAAAAAAAGTGGATATATTCATATTGTGCATCTATACGCGTGTGTATCTACGCGTTTAACACCGCCTTTACTCTGAAAGTTTTTTATGAGAATAGACACGCATTTATCCTGCAATTTAGACGCATTGATAGACGTGCAAAACAGAGGTATGTAGGCCACATGCTCTCTGTTTCCTCCCCCCCCCCCCCATCAACATCAAATTGCATACTTGGGAAAAACCGATAAAGATTATTTCGAAGATTGGATACTGAAAACAAAACAATGTATGTAGCACACAAAATTTCATATATATAGATGAAACATTTTTACATTATGAGTTCTAGTGCTTATGACGTCATGATCGCAAGCACTAGAGCTGAAAGTAATACATATCAAAAATGAAAATTACAAGCCAAGGGGAGGCATGCATGCATGGGGCTCCTCTATATCTCCTCAGAAGAGACATCATACATCGCTACCACCACCGCTGGCTGTGCCACTGCCATTGCCGCCACCGCTACTGCTAGTCCCCCCTTTGCTATCCTCAACTGCATCAGGGTTCGCCTACACAAAGGATTAAATTATATAAGTACCATTACAAACAATAAATCATATTGATCTATACTTTTCATGTAAAAAATAAAACATATCTCTTCTAGTGGTGGAATCCTCATGGCGCGATTATATTACTCCTCCGTGATGAGTCCCTCCTCGTAGAAATGCTGCCAAGTGAACGCCCGGTTATGACCTCGATGGTAGCCTACCTCTCTAGGAGTAGGCATCCTACCAACGATATGGAACTACAAAACAATTTGAACATACAACGTATTAAAACACACTAGATAATGAAGTGAAACAAATTACAAAATTTAATTTAAAAAAAGAAATCAAATAATACTTACAAACTCAGCCTCCCATGACTCCCTGCCACCCGATCCATAATGCGACGATGGTTGCCATCTGGATATGTCGTGCCTCTACATGCTGGCGACTTGTCATTTTCTCCGTTGCTCTCTTCTTGGCCTCTTTCCACTCCTTGCGGTGGCAATTGGGTGGTTGGCCATATCCAGGGCGCCCCTGCTCTTGTCTCTGCAATGACTCCTTGGCGCGCATCATAAGGTGAGACGTCTTGTTATGAAGCATGTCTCTCACCTTTGACCGTCCCCAATCATCTGAGAATCGTGAATTCTCGGGATTAGGGTACCTTTCATGTACTGCCCACAGCACCTCTTGCCACAAACCATTTTTTTGGTGCTTGAAGGAAATCATGCAATCTTTGTATGTGGCATGCAGGACACTCCTCAAGTAGGCTATCACTTCCCTCCCCTCGAAGTCATGCAAGATACCACCAACATCAATGATAGAGTAGTACATTTGTGGAGGTTCACCTCTCTCATTTTCCGGTGAGGGTGATCGAGAGCCACCACCTAGGCAACCCCCACAAAGCCCTCGACCTCCTCGTCCTCGCGCACCACTCTCCCTCCTCCCTCGACGTGCACTACCCTCTACCTCACTCGATATACGTGCCTCTGCAGATGTACGTGCTTCGGCCGATCCATGTACCTCAGCTAATCCCTGTGTCGGCAAAGATGTGATAGGTGTCCCAGACATCACACTGAAAACCTCATCTGCAGTGGGAGGGCGACCAAGATAATTGGTCATCTCCCCCATGAATTGCTCCTTGTTGAATGGGGTGCTGGAGGATCCAAGATTCCACATCTACACAAAAAGAAATCATATTACCCTGTGTAGATAAAACATATTACATACAGCGTCTATACCTGCGTCTCTGTGCGTGTCTATACCTGCGTCTCTGTGAGAGTCTGTTAGCACGTGTATCATCGTGTGTACAACACTGCAGAGCACACGCGCCTGCACACGCGCTCAAAGACATGCCCCCAGAGAAATGTTTTCCGCGTCTATATCTGCATCTACACTGAGATGTAGACGCGCTATCAGACGTGCTTGGTCGGATGATATTGGCAGACGACCGCCATTATTGATTTACAAAATGCAATACATAATGAAATCACAAATCCTAAATACACAGACAAAGCAGAGAGAGGAAGATAGAAAGAAAGAGAGAGAGAGAGAGAGAGAGAGAGAGACTCACCTTGGGTGTTTGGTGTGACATTCCCGATTTCTAAGCACGCGTTCTTCACATGAACCTCCTCTTAATAGGAAGTCATGAGAATAATAAATTGAAAATCATATGATGGTAAGTGTCCCTTTCCAACATCAGCCCTATGAATCACATGTTTCAATAAAGGAGGACAAAAATTTATACAACATTTACTTAATCCTTGAATGGGGTCTTTGCTAAAAGAAAATTGAACTAGCTCATGTTGCAAGGAATTCAATGAATAACGAACCTCCCATTAGGATACTTGTCATGCTAATCATACACAATGTTTCTTCAATTTTGGTTATCTTGGTTATGTAGAGATAAGCATGTGTTCATCCAATCATACACAATGTTTCTTCAATTTTTATTATCTTAAACTACAAGATACAAGCCATATACCAAGGTTTAAAGTGACTAAATTATTCATCCAAAAAATTTTCCCCATCATCGCTAAAACCGTCGATATACACATCTCTATGAAATCGTTGCAATATGCATCGCTATATGCATTGCAAATTGTGTTGGAATATGCATCACTATTTTCTTTGTGAGACATGACACATATTGTGATGTGATTTGCAATGCATATTGCGATGCAATTTGTGATGCATATAGCTATTCATATAGGTTTATTTGTGACACTAATAGCGATGGTTACAAAGGGGGAAAAAATGGATGACATGCTACATTTCTAGCCCCGTGTGCTTAAAATTGTTCCATAAATCATTTATAGGTTAAGCATATAGTTGATTTCAAAACATATACCATCATGATATGCTTGAAGAAAAGTGTTTGTTGATTCAATTTTCAAACAAGTATAATATCAACAAATGACATCTCATAAAATTACATGGATTGATAGGGAGCAAAATTCAAAAATAGACAAATGTATCAATAAATATCACAAAATGTGAGTCCATAAAAAATATGAGAAATATATCATAGAAAGAACATGCATAGACTATAGGGCCAAAAAAGAAAATAATGTGTGCTTCACGAATCCAAGTGATTGCTACAACTCCTCACTATCTAAGAGCTCATCCTAACACAATGGAGCATCGAATAGACTCCAGAATATGAAACAATAAAAGGTTAATCTACATAACATAATGCATCACAAAAATCTAGAAACTTAAAATAGAAAAAATGTATAACTTACCAGACCATCGCACACATATAATCTATCGATAGAAGAAGTGAGATCGTGCTTCTCTGTATATAGATAAGAGCTAGCATAGGGAAGAGTGAGAGATAGTTAGAGAAGGAGAGTGAAAAAGGGAGAGTGAAGGATTGAAGAAGAGGATTGTGAATTGAGGTTTGAGCATCGGGGCACTTCAACTCGTCTTCATCATTGCAAATTACCTTGCTTCTCTATCCTAATAGACTACATCAAATCCCTCCAAAAAAAACTTATATATTCCCCACTCATCTTTGCTATTAAGCATACCCTCTTAAGATCAACTTCTCTCTACTCAAATCCCAATTATACAAATGGCTAGGTTGCATGAAAGTTGAAATTTTAACCTAGCTATTTTGTAGAAGAACTAGAAAATGTGCTAGCCCAAATTACTAAAAGGATTGTTTAACAAGGTGACTCACTTAAGTTAAACTATAAAAATAATGTAGCTGACCTCTTTGGAACAAACTCGTGATGCTCAAATAGACGTATCGTTGTTGCCTAAAGTGAGATAACAAGAGACCCAAAATGATGACTTAAACCAACAAAACCTATGCTTGTAACTAATTGCTTTTTCAAGTATTCAATCCTTACTCTATTCTTATACTAATGCAAAGTTTAAAGCACTTTCCATGCATGCTTTGTTTTCTTACATGATCTAAGTGTATTGTGAAAAACTCTTTTATGGCCAACACAATCACACCATAGCTTATACATCCCAACATTTTTGTATTGGAGCTAATTGTGATTATGTAACTAGTTGTGGCTCTAAGGGGTGCACCTTATAGAACATGTAAGATACTACATGAGTTCAAAAGTAAAGGGGTAATATTTAGTAAAATTTATAGGATTATATTTATAAAAAATATTTGTAATTATAATTTAGAAAAACTCATATGTTTAGTAAAGTAAAAGAGATCATTTTATGGCCTTATAATAGTATGTAAAGAAAGGGTATTTCTTAATATCCTTTGAATGCATGTTATATAGATGATTTCTTATAGGTGCATCCCCTAAGGTTGTGGCTATCCACCACCTCTACCTTTAGCACACACAAAAGTAGGTCATGCGACATTAGAAGAACAAAGTCCATCTATCCAAACATGTTCCTAAAGTCTCTGGGCAACCAAAATACTCTTGAGCGTACCAACACCATAGTGTATAGTTGTTCATTGTTTTGCCTTCTTGAGACACCACAATGAGTTCTTTTTAATGTAAAATTATATTTTCTTGAGCTTGAGCATTGATGCCACAACAAAAACATGCAAGAAATTCAATAACACTAATCACAAATCTCATTTTGAAAATCTCAAGTGATCATAGTAGCATGGCACAAAGCTTTTTAGCTCTTAGAATTAAACTCTAGAAAGAACCCATAGCCATGTGACTTGTAGTAATAGACAACATAATGCTCATAAGATTCTAGAGCAATGAAATATCAAATCTTTGGCACATGTCAATCAACGTTGAAGGTGATCGTAAAACTTCTTGAATAATTAAGATTAATATTGGAGCTTGAGATAATCAAAATTAACATTGTCACTAGAGCTTTATTTTCTTGGTATTTTAATATTGGATCTTAAAATAATCAAAATTAAAATTCCCACTCTTAGAGGGCACAGTTATAATAAATCATTTGTATAACATGTGTTCAAAGGGTATTAAGAAATAACATTTTTAAACATATTATAAGGCAAAAAAAGACCCCTTTTACTTTACTAAAATTAATAATTTTTTTAAAAAAATTGATTAAAAATATATTTTGTAAATTTTACTAAATAAAATACCCTTTCTTTTGAACTCATTATGTATCTTATATGTTCTCTAAGGTGCACCCCCATGGTTGTCACTAGAGGAACTTAGGATGTAGTGAAAGCTTAGTTACATATATGTACTAAAGAACTTTGTTACATAGCTATATACTAGTTTATCACAATCATGAATGCAAAGTAGGTAGTGCTAAAAGAATCATACTCAAAAAAGGTCATGTATCATTTCACACGAGACATCTAAGGGGCAAATCTCAGTGAGACAAAGTGCCTTTTTAAGTGTTAGCAAGATTCATAAGTAGCACTACATGCAGCGTACGTATATATAAAGAGTTTTTAGAATTTCAAAAGTTGCATTGAATATAGAATTTAAATATTGGATTCAACGTTTGTCTATGCACCATTGATAACATGGTTTCATAGAAAATGCATAAGTGGGTGATTTCAAAGCGCAACATTCATGGAGGCTAGGGAAAAAGATAAAAGCTCTTACATGTTACAAGTTGGCTTGCTAAGAAAGGTAGAATTGCTTATGGAAAATGTGAACTAACATGTTTTGATTCAACTCAATGTACAATGGGGCCCCAAATTTCTATGAAATTAGAAGTGTGTGCCATTGTTCTAGAGTATATGCATGGCCTACACACCAAGATCATCACTAGTACCATAACACCACTACCATGACCATGCTCCCAACCAGTACCACAACCATCAATATATCATGGCATCATGATTACCACCATCATCACCTTCACTATCTTGACCATCTTCTAGCCTATTAAGACTATGACGATGACCATCATGAGCGCTTGTAATCAAGACCATCATCATCGTGATCAATATGGTTATCATGGGTTAATCATCATTACTTTATCTGCATGAGCAACGAACGAGGAGACGAATGAAGCGAGGGGCGCTGCGCTGTCTCTTGGGGTTGGCCAGACCTGACGACGACGACGACGATGACAACGATGATGCAAAGGGGGAATTAGAGGAAGCAAGAGCAGCTGAAGAAGAGGAGGAGGAGGAGGAGGAGGAGAAGGAATTAGGGCTGATGCTACTGCTGGTAGGGGAAAGCCGAAGGCTCGAGAGAGAGCGCAGGAGGGAGCGGGCAATGCAGAGCTTGACGTGGCCTCGCTTGGGAGGAGGAGGCTTGTTGATGTTGTCGCCATACAAGTGATGCCGCAGCGCAGCCAGTGACGACGCGGACGACCTGCTGCTTCCATACGCACTGGCCGACGATGAGAAGGATCCTGATCCTGCCATGATCTTTGGGGGGCCGGGGTAGAGAGTGTGTGAGTATGTGCGTGTCTAAATGAGCACTCCCTATTGCTCACACCCCATGAATCCACTCCATAGCTAGCACTTACGATGTGTTTTGTGTACGAGTGATTGAGAGACAAGAAGAGACAAAGCCCGTGAGTAAGTCACTCCTATAGCTTGTTATTACAATGACTTCAGAGACACGATTCACCTTTTTATAAAGTAAAGGGGTCAATAGAGTGTCATCTAACAATCCTCCATTAAAACCTTTTTCTCCAAGTGAGTTGCATAATATTTTGTACAGGTCAAAATATTTATATCATATAGACCCCAAAGAAAAAGTATTGGAACATTTCGATATTTTTACCAAGTAGCCTTAGTTATAAATGAAAGTTTTACAAAAGAGTGAAAGTGAGGGGCCAATAGAGTGACACTTGAGGATGCATTGTTTAAGGCTTTTAAACAATCCAAAATATCAAAAATTTTGCATGGCTTAATTATTTCACTTACGTTAAGATCATCTTTAATTTTAAAAAATCATATAATTATATTAAGTGGCTTTAAAAACCACATCTTTTTTGCAAAATTGTCACTCAATTGGGTGGGGTGTGTTTTTCTTTTTGGGGGCTCCACTTTATTGGCCCCTTTACCCTATTCCTCCTCTCAATGCATTGGTATCTCCTCTCTCCCTTTCATACTCTCCTCTCAATGTTTTGAGTATACCAATGTACATAGATTCTTTCCCCCATGTGTGACACCTCACACCTATCTACCAATTAAGCGCATCTATCAAACACTTGTGTTGTGCCTCTCCTTTACCCGACCACTCCCTTCACCTCCCTCAACATGCACACCCTAAAAGGCCCTTAGGTCTTGTTTTGTGCATTGTTTAGCATTCATAACACTTGTGAATTATGGATTTGCATGCCCTACAAGCTGGCTTTGAATGAAAAATATCCATAATTGTCTACTTACAACAAGCTATTTGCAATATCTTACAAGTTGTCTCCTAAAACCATTAGATGTTATTCTTTTCTTCCACGCAACTCATACTTCAAACATGTTCTTTCCTTTCGATAAAAGACTCATCTCACATCATTATTCTATAATTGGCTTGTTGCTAAAGGGGCTAACAAATACTTTTTTGTTTACACACCGAAGATAGTAAAAACTGAAGGAAAAGATGTACATGATTGGCATGGCTCATAAATGACAAGTACTTTGACCTCAATGTTCTTTATTTAAATCAAGCTCTTTAGAACATGGGCTTGTTCAAATTCTTTAAAACAAAGCTTCCATTTCAAGAAATAAGCAAATGCTTTATTGAAGTTTTCATCCTCTACCAAAACATTTGATTTCAAAGGGACTGAAATTGGAATGGGATACTTGCCATCATTTGATAATGTGGAATAACCACTTTCAAAGTGTCTTGTACTTGATTTTAACCATATGAATCTTCATCATATTATAGTAATATATGGAGTATAGTCCTTCTTAACTCACAAAGTGCTTATAAAGTGAGAAGCATGGGGATTCAGAAACACACAAAGAACATGCATTATTAAACATGATGCCTTCAACTATGCATGTTAAATGTATTAATAGGGAGAGCATATATTTTTGAAAACCAACGTCCAAACTCATATTGTCTTACAAGTAAGGAGCATACTTGTTGATAACATATGAGAATAGAAGTTGTGTATGAAGCTTCTTGTAGATAAATAAGACTCAAAGCTTTGGTGATAAGTATTAAATATTCCCAAAATTTCCAAGCCTTTGGAAAGGGCATCCAAAACAAAAAAGTATATCCTAATAAAATGTGATAACATGTAGATACACTTAAGGCATATAAAATTAGTTGTCCAACCTGGTTTCTACTCACATGTGAATTTTTCATGAGTGAATGGATATTTATAAATAAAGACTAAACTACCCAAGGATTCCTAATTACATGTGAATTTGTGTATGTAAGCACATTGGAGCTTTGATGCCATTTATCACATAGATATATGAAGAATTTGCTTCCTTGTTAGGTTTGAAGGAAAAATAAGAGTTATTACCTCTTTCTTAGAATCATGATGTTGAATGTATTAGTGAACCAAAACTCAAGATCATACCAAAAGGTAGGCGCATTAAGTACTTGGCCTGCCCTATCGGGGTGGTAGGCATCACTTTAAAACAATGTTTCGAATGGTTCTTAGATAAGATGACCAACATATTAGGAGTAGATTTGGCCTTTCAATGGGATTGCCACAAAGATTTTTGCTCCTTAAGGTGTGTTTATCTCTCATTATGGTAATTGTAGCAATGGTTTTTCCTACAATCTCATTTTTGGCTATGCCAATAAAATCAAGACCAATCAATTTAACATTCTGATCTAATGGCATTGAGATTGGCTTACAATCACCCATCATAATAATTTTCCAAGACATCCAAGATGTATTACATTAGTGGGAGCCATAGTACATTGTACAATCGTCCAATATTTTACCCACATTAGTGGTCAGCTTAACATTTTGATCCAATGGCACTAAGGTTGGCTTACAATAATTAGCCACACCATACTTCATCAACATATCCAAGATGTATTACCTTTCTGAGAGCCCTATCCCCTTAGTTGTTCTTATCACCTCAATGATAAGAAAGTACTTCAACTCTCCTAAATCTTTCATCCCAAATTCACTACAACAAAAAGGCTCTATAGACGCGCTTGTAGATGCAATATTTGAATTGTGAAAAAAAAAGTCGGGCGCGTTTATTAACGCGTCTATTTTCGCGTCTACAAAATCGCATCTAAAAGCGCACTTATAGGCAGAAGTAGACGCACATTTAGACGCGCCTATAGATGCAGATATAAACGCACTATGTAAATATATAATCATATTTAAAAAAAAGTGGATATATTCATATTGTGCATCTATACGCGTGTGTATCTACGCGTTTAACACCGCCTTTACTCTGAAAGTTTTTTATGAGAATAGACACGCATTTATCCTGCAATTTAGACGCATTGATAGATGTGCAAAACAGAGGTATGTAGGCCACATGCTCTCTGTTTCCTCCCCCCCCCCCCCCCCCATCAACATCAAATTGCATACTTGGGAAAAACCGATAAAGATTATTTCGAAGATTGGATACTGAAAACAAAACAATGTATGTAGCACACAAAATTTCATATATATAGATGAAACATTTTTACATTATGAGTTCTAGTGCTTATGACGTCATGATCGCAAGCACTAGAGCTGAAAGTAATACATATCAAAAATGAAAATTACAAGCCAAGGGGAGGCATGCATGCATGGGGCTCCTCTATATCTCCTCAGAAGAGACATCATACATCGCTACCACCACCGCTGGCTGTGCCACTGCCATTGCCGCCACCGCTACTGCTAGTCCCCCCTTTGCTATCCTCAACTGCATCAGGGTTCGCCTACACAAAGGATTAAATTATATAAGTACCATTACAAACAATAAATCATATTGATCTATACTTTTCATGTAAAAAATAAAACATATCTCTTCTAGTGGTGGAATCCTCATGGCGCGATTATATTACTCCTCCGTGATGAGTCCCTCCTCGTAGAAATACTGCCAAGTGAACGTCCGGTTATGACCTCGATGGTAGCCTACCTCTCTAGGAGTAGGCATCCTACCAACGATATGGAACTACAAAACAATTTGAACATACAACGTATTAAAACACACTAGATAATGAAGTGAAACAAATTACAAAATTTAATTTAAAAAAAGAAATCAAATAATACTTACAAACTCAGCCTCCCATGACTCCCTGCCACCCGATCCATAATGCGACGATGGTTGCCATCTGGATATGTCGTGCCTCTACATGCTGGCGACTTGTCATTTTCTCCGTTGCTCTCTTCTTGGCCTCTTTCCACTCCTTGCGGTGGCAATTGGGTGGTTGGCCAAATCCAGGGCGCCCCTGCTCTTGTCTCTGCAATGACTCCTTGGCGCGCATCATAAGGTGAGACGTCTTGTTATGAAGCATGTCTCTCACCTTTGACCGTCCCCAATCATTTGAGAATCGTGAATTCTCGGGATTAGGGTACCTTTCATGTACTGCCCACAGCACCTCTTGCCACAAACCATTTTTTTGGTGCTTGAAGGAAATCATGCAATCTTTGTATGTGGCATGCAAGACACTCCTCAAGTAGGCTATCACTTCCCTCCCCTCGAAGTCATGCAAGATACCACCAACATCAATGATAGAGTAGTACATTTGTGGAGGCTCACCTCTCTCATTTTCCGGTGAGGGTGATCGAGAGCCACCACCTAGGCAACCCCCACAAAGCCCTCGACCTCCTCGTCCTCGCGCACCACTCTCCCTCCTCCCTCGACGTGCACTACCCTCTACCTCACTCGATATACGTGCCTCTGCAGATGTACGTGCTTCGGCCGATCCATGTACCTCAGCTAATCCCTGTGTCGGCAAAGATGTGATAGGTGTCCCAGACATCACACTGAAAACCTCATCTGCAGTGGGAGGGCGACCAAGATAATTGGTCATCTCCCCCATGAATTGCTCCTTGTTGAATGGGGTGCTGGAGGATCCAAGATTCCACATCTACACAAAAAGAAATCATATTACCCTGTGTAGATAAAACATATTACATACAGCGTCTATACCTGCGTCTCTGTGCGTGTCTATACCTGCGTCTCTGTGAGAGTCTGTTAGCACGTGTATCATCGTGTGTACAACACTGCAGAGCACACGCGCCTGCACACGCGCTCAAAGACATGCCCCCAGAGAAATGTTTTCCGCGTCTATATCTGCATCTACACTGAGATGTAGACGCGCTATCAGACGTGCTTGGTCGGATGATATTGGCAGACGACCGCCATTATTGATTTACAAAATGCAATACATAATGAAATCACAAATCCTAAATACACAGACAAAGCAGAGAGAGGAAGATAGAAAGAAAGAGAGAGAGAGAGAGAGAGAGAGAGAGAGAGACTCACCTTGGGTGTTTGGTGTGACATTCCCGATTTCTAAGCACGCGTTCTTCACATGAACCTCCTCTTAATAGGAAGTCATGAGAATAATAAATTGAAAATTATGGAATTTTTTTTTACTTATTCCACTTTTTCCCCCAGCCGACTATCGGGCTGGAGTAGAGGGGAATAGCAAGAGTGAATAAGCTCCTTGCTGGAGCTTACAGGGGGAGAATGCCATGCAAAACAGCACGTGGAGGGAGGGAGGTACCTCTCCCTCTAGCTATAAAAGCCAGGGCTATGGCAAGCACAAAGGGAGCAGAGCGTAACGCTGCCCACGCTAAGGAAGGAAGAGATTGAGAGGGATCATGTTGCAGTGAGGACTGTGAGGGAGGGCGTAAGGCTGGCCGTGTGGGAGAAGGAAGAACTTCTGCTTCAGCCGGTGGTCACTACCGTGGAGGAAGGGAGGTCGCCAAGCTGCCGTAGGACGCCACCAACTCGCTGCCATCAGGCGGTCATCATGCCGAAAGAGGAAATCGCCTTCTCTCTTTCACGTGGGGCTTTCACGATTTTTCTTGAAGCTTTAGAAGCTTCTTAGGAAGCTTCTAAAGCCTCCTTGGAAGCCCCCTTTCGTGTGGGTCTTTATTAGGCCTTTTCAAAGTGGGTTTGATAAACCCCCCCCTCCCCGGGATTTAAACCCCATTCCTGTGGGTTTCTCCCTCTCCGCAAAAATCCTTCTTTAAGGTCTTTTACACCCTTTTCCCCCCTTTTCCAATCCGCTAAAGTTCATTTAATACCCCCTTTCTCGTGGAGTCCTATTCGAGGCCTTTAAAAAGCCTTGTCAAGTGTTTTTTTCCCCTTGGATTGCCCACAAGCTCCCAATAGCCCGAGTGCTAGAACCCTCCCCGAGGGCCTTCCCTATTGCCTCTCAAGCGGGTTCTTGTTAAATTGGGATCTTTTAAAAATCCCCTTTGCCTTCACAAAGCAAATCTTTTACACCCCTTCTTCCTCGAAGTTTTAGGAGGAAACCTATAAAGCCTTCTAACGCCCAATTCTGAAAGGCGATGCTTCGGTCAAGGAAGCCGTACTAAAAAGGGAATTTTGTGTACAAGGGAGAACGGGCCAAGATCGTAAGATTGCGGCCAAAGCAAGAAGGTCAAATTCACGATGGCCCCTAAAAAAGAAAAAGGTGCAACCGCAGGAGGATCATCTCCTAACATTCATGTGGATATTTCACCGAACCCACTAGTCCAGGTTTTCTTCCTAATTTTAGTTTACGTTGAAGTATTGAAATTGTGCATGGATAATTTATGGAATTAGGATGCACTTTTATGATTGAAATACATTGGATATTTTAAAGGAAATAACTCACGAATGAAGATTGGTCAATTGTATTTTTTTAAAGGGAATGAATGAAAGATGTTTATGCATTTTTAGCAAGTGGCTTCTGTGCATTGCAAAGTAATGAATCTAGAACAAACAACGATTATAATTTACAAAGTCGGAATTATTATAGTACACCTTTGACTATGCATGGAAAGATTAAATCACATGTCGCATTATTAGACGAATCTTTCTTAGTAATGATTCATTAAAGAAGATTGCTGACAACTGTAGGAATTTGCAAGGCATGGAAATGATTCTAGGGCTGCATGAAGTAGGTTAAACTCTAGTCAATTAGCATAAATCTCAATCAACTACGTAAGTAGTTAGAGAAAGGTTGTGTAATGCTCATTCAGCATACGAATATTTCATTCAGAAATGAAATTAGGGAAAGATTGCATGGTTTGTTTTAACATAAAACCGTAAAAGCTTAGTAGCATGAATCATGAATGCATCAATGGAAATTATGTCGTAACTTAACATACGCTTCGATCTTAAAAAGAAAAGTTAGGAGTTGTAAATCTAATCATAGGTAGGCAATGAATCGTGTATGGTATCGTAATGCAACTAGTTTTTCTTCTCTTTGGTCAAGACAATATCTTCATGAATAGACAATGATAGTGTTTTACCCTAAACACCTAAACCGCAAAGGACTTGCTTAGGATTGTTTAAATCGATGCAACATATCCTAAGTGCTAACTAGGGTTTAGCACGTTGAGGACATGACCTAGTCGCACTTATTGCCAAGTTGAAACTCTTATACCCTAAAGACTTGCCCTCATTCACGGAATGTAGGGACAATAAGACACACTTGCGAGAAACGATCTAGGGTTTTTACCCTAAGGATCGCTCGCTAAAAGAATGAAACTCGATTTTGATTTGGACCTTTAGGACCGACAATATCGACCTACTGCAATCGGGAATGGATTGTTATGAAGATACCCTAACCCTGTTTCCTATCTAATCATGATTTCGTGATTAGACAACGCTATTCGATGGGTAAAATAGTCCCATGATTTTTATGCGACACTCCCGCAATAGGTTGTAGAGTCGCATGATCTTGTGATTTGATCAAAAGGGAATGGCCAAATTCCTCGGAATGAGATTGGCAGATTCTTACGCAAGTTTATCTTGCAAGAGGAGAAATAATCGTCGTGATATAGTACCTTTCTTGGGTAAAGTAACCAAGATACGAGGATTAGATATTTGCTTGGAAGCAAAAGACCAATTAGTAAATTGAAATAACATATTTACTGCCAATAGAACTTAAGGTATTGGTTAAGTTGGGTTAGTAGGGTACGGCCCTAACCCAAGGATATAGGGTTAACAGACAAACCATTGGGGATCTTGCCAAGTCGCAATTGATCCTGGATCGAGTGCTGGATGCATTCGGAGAGAAAGATTCACTCCTTAGCAATTGGCCAAATAAACGACCATTGGAATTGATTGTGCTTGTAATAGTTTAGAAAGCACTGTTTGCATTGTTTGCTCAAGGAACTAAAGGATGAAAAGATATCTAATGCTTCAGGTTGAAGGCCTGAAGGGAGAGGCAGCTTCAGTTACCCCCGACTGCATGCCTGACCCTAACCAAGGGGGTTATTGACCGCGCCGGGAACGTGGACCGAACCCGCCGTGAGAGGTCTCTCCGTTGAGTTCTACTTGGAGCAGGAGGACGCTTAGGTGCCAGGGGGGGGCTCTAGCTGTAAATCCCTCGCCTTCCGGGTCCTGTGCAAGAGGCTAACGTGACTCGGGATTAGATCTCGAGGCCTGCATACTAGTTTACGGGCGGAAGCTTGGAATAGTAATCCCTGGGGATTACCGGATAGCCTTCGGGCGGATTATGGACAAGCCTACGAGCGGAACTCCTTGTATTTCAAAGATAAAATAATGAAATGTTAAAAAAAAAACTTGCTTGATATTGTTTTTCTATGTCACGTGATAAGATTACGTGAAGGAACCAGTGCTTAACAGGATTAATTAAAGAAGCTGATTGTTATATGTCAAATTAATGTGTTAGATAATTACATAACTAAAACAAACCGAGGAAAGTGCGGAGGATGGGCCATGGATCCACCCTACGGTTGGGTGGTCCCGGTTAGCCGGGTACTTTTCTCAAAAATCTCGAAGAACAGCGGGATGATCATCATCATCAAAACGAATAACGAGAGCGATGACCTAGAGTTACGTCTTACCCAATTTACGCTGTTTTAGGGGAACGGAATGGGACTATGCCTTATGGCAGAGAGGTTGAGCCTTGCATCCCTCTCGTTTCCCATTCTCTTTGAACCAAGTACAGCGTGAATTCGCTTCGGACCTGGCGTTTTTGCGTAAAGTAGTTTGCTCGGGTCTGACGCTAGTTGCTGTTAGCTAATGACCAATCAAAAAAACCCTAATTCCGGTCGATCCTAAGTGGGAACAGCCAGGATACTTCCGCTACGTGGCAGACGCGAGAAGACCTAGATCGCAAAACCCGTAACATTCCATGGGAGTGTCGGGCGGAGTTTTCTAGACATCCTTTCCGATGGACTGCTAAGACGTGTCCTGGATGATACTAGTGGACACGTTACATTTGGTGTGGCGAGTGGTAGCGCTTCTTCCTTCTCCTTCTTTCTCTTCTTGGTAAGTTACCCTCCCTTGATGCTTGCTTCCTTGCTTGCTGCTTCTTCTTGTTCTCCTCTCTATTGTTCTCTCTTTCTTCCTCTCCTTGGCTTTCCTTTTTCCCTTCTTGTGTGTTTGAAATGAAAGAAGAGGTGAGTCATGAGGAGATAAGGCATGAAAAGACTAGGTGAGGCATGAAGAGACTACATGTCAGCTAAACTCAAGCTTCAGAACCGCAAAAAACGTAGGAAAGGAAAGCCGTAGTTTGAAAATAAATGATTTAAGTAGGATTTGAATTTTGACGTGTGCCTCTATTTTTGAGTGTATAAGTGCGTCTATTTGCGCGGATATATAGACGCAGAAATTGTGTCTATTTACACGGACGGTTAGACGTGCCGATAGATGCTGTGATAAACGCGCCCGACTTTGCGCGTCTAACACGTGCGTCTATTCCTCGTTTCTGTTGTAGTGATTTTCTGTTGAAAAGACTCTTCATATGTTCCACCTCTTATCTATGATTGCTCCCAATAATCTAAATATCCACATACAAGGTAGTCATGGCAATGCCCCTTTCACTTTGACATCCACAACGCAAATGGTCTACACTTTCAATGTGGAAACCAATAGAGACAATATACTATGCTATCTTGTCATACCATGCTCTTGGTTCTTGTTTAAGCCTATACTTGGAGAATTCACTTTAGATATATCCTCTATATCATTTGCATTCAATGACTATTTATAAATACTCTTATCTATAAAAATTTTGAAAATTAAACACATCTCTTGTCTATATTTCAATCTATAAATAACCCCTTTATATGATATGCTTATATATATATATATGTATATAATATACATATACATATACATATACATATACATATATACATATATATATATATATATATATATATATGATATTTTAGAAATACCTTATTTTGACCTTACATAATATACATATATATTCATGAGTGACCCCTCGAGAGCCCATACAAGCCTTTCTATAACCTACAAACATAATTGGAATGAGCCATACACTCATAACTTTGTGGCTTCTCCATGTATACTCCTTGCAACTTACCATGCATAGCCTACACACATAATAGGGGTGAACCATACTCATAACCTTATGGCCACTCCATGCACACTTCTTCTTGCAATTCACCATGCAAGAATGCATTCTTTACATCCATTTGATGCAAGGCCCAACCTTTTTTTGCAACCACTATAATGATTGATCTAATAGTTTCCATCTTTGCCATTGGAGCAAATTGTCTCCTTGTAATCAATTCTATAAGTCTATGCATAATTTTGGTATAACTAGTCTTGCTTTATATATGTTCACACTTCAATTTGCATTATGTTTTGCTTTGTAAATCCACTTGCACCTACAACTTTCTTTCCCTCAAGCAATGGTACCAAATCCTGAGCCTAATTTACATTTGACACAACCATTTTTTAATCCATAGCTTTCTCACAAGGCACACAACCAATGGATTCCTCAAAATAAGTAGGCTCAACTAATTTTATAACACTCACCATATATGCATAATAGTAAGCAACATAACCACCATATATCAACCTTTTTACAAGATATTTTACTCTCATTGACTGGTGCACATGCGGAGTGCCACTCTATGATTCCTTTATATCAGCCTTGTTTCTTTTTTACACTACGTATGTGAACAACTGGAATACCAAACTCCTCATCCATGCTCTAATCTAAACCATAATCAAACTCACAATCTACATGTCAATAGTCTATAGAAATATCAGGCACACCAAGTGGCTTAATCAAATTTTATTTTCCCTTTTGTGATACAGTTTTTGCACTTATAGAAGTGATATTTGCACACAACTTGGCATGCTATTGTCTCTCAAAAGACTATTAGAAGAGGATTCTTCTAGTCTAGTCAATGTATGTGTTTGTGGATCTACAATTTTCGGAATCAACTTTTCTCTTACATCATTTGTAGCAATTTATTTTTCAAAAGCATATGAACTATTCATCTCATCAAACACAATATCTCTACTTACCTATAACTTGTGTGTAATTGGATTATAATAGTTTTGATTCTTTTGCTTAAGAAAATAACTAATAAATACACACTTTTTAGCTTTCTGATCCAACTTCTTTCTTAGCTCATGAAGAACATGTACATATGAAACTTTATCCAAATATATTAATATATGACAAATCAGGTTTCTTACTAATAAACTTCTCCTTTAATATCACATCATGCAAGCCCTATAGCAATGGGTTGGGTTTTGTTTGTAATATATACAATTGTAAAGATGACTTTAGCCGTATGAAAATGAGGTTTATTTTTTTAAGTCAACTAAGTCTCCTGAAATTTTTGCAATGTACATGTTCTTTCTTTCAGTAACATTGCTCTAATGTAGAGCGTACCTACATGTAAATTGCCTTTGAATTCCATGTTGTTTCAAAAAATTATTAAATTCATTGGAGAGGTACTCTTTTCCTCCATCTAACCTCAAAGAATTAATCTACATAGTTGTTTTTTAACCACGTTTTTAAAATCTTGAAAATGAGTGAGTATCTCACTTTTCTACTTCATGACATACACCCATATCTTTAGTGTATGATCATCAATAAAGGTTACATAATACTTACATCGAGTCATTGATGTAGTATTTGTAGGACCCCACACATTTAAATGTATAACATGAAGTAAATGCCTACTTACATGTTTATTATGAAAAAATATATCCCTTGTTTGTTTTCCAAATTGGTATGCTTCATAGACTTTGTACATATTAGCCACTTTGAACTTAAGCAAGCCCATCATAATTTTACATGGTTGTCTATTCTTCAACCGCTACGTCACTTTTACATGGCCAATATGTTCATGGAAAATGTCAATAGTAGCCACAACTCCTATGCCTTGTGAAAACATAGGAGCCTTTAGCTCAAACGCTGGATGTATTGTGGCCGCTGAGCGTTGAAGAAGAGGTTGTCTCATTGCATGGGCAGCTTAGTTTTTATAAGCATAAGTATGCCAGTGATCTCGAACAGAAGTGTGACTCTACGATGTGTAAGCAATGGCTAGGTACTCCACAGAGAGAGAGAGAGAGAGCCTCGATGTTGCACAAACTCAGATAAATATTGAAGCTGAGATGCAGACTACTGGAAGGGCTACTGGTTGACAAGTATCGTCAAACGGACGTCATTGATTACGTTCATCTCATCCTATGAAAACAGAGAAAAGCAAAGAACGGGAAGATTAATAGCTTAAAAGCTATGATACTTTCTTGGAAATTTTGAGGTGGCGGGCAAATATAT
This sequence comes from Lygodium microphyllum, assembly GCF_053477565.2. Taxonomy (NCBI): domain Eukaryota; kingdom Viridiplantae; phylum Streptophyta; class Polypodiopsida; order Schizaeales; family Lygodiaceae; genus Lygodium; species Lygodium microphyllum. Next base: position 54,245,959 of record NC_141151.1, read on the forward strand.
AAAGGGATCAGAGTAGACTGCAACGAGGGGGGTACAAAGATGAAGCCATGAGGAAGAAGGTCAAATGGCATGAGACGACGGAGAACAAAGGAGGTGATGAAATGCAGAACAAAGGCGAAATCAAGGAGGAAGGTGGCGAGCTATCCTGAAGTGACGACGAAGGAGAGCTGAGAGCAAGCGATGACAAAGGCGAGGGTGAGGCTGCAGCGAAGCCGAAGAAGAAGAACGAGAGACAATGCAGCAGAAGAGACGGCCGAAGTTGATGAGCTTGGAAGACAATGAATCGGCGATAAGAAAGGCGAAGCATTGGCGAAGACTGCAACGATCAAGGCCATGAGGCAGAAGGACGAGAAGACAAAGTACGAAGGGTGGAGACGATCAACGAGCTTTTCACAAGACGAGAGTGTTGAAGCTGCGGACGTGGTTCTGAAGATGGAATACTTGAAAACGGTGGACTGAGGAGCGACAGAGAAGGAAGGTGATGAAGCGGCAGACAATGACAGAGACGAAGAGAAATTATCGGAAGGAAGAAGGAGGATGTCGACAACTGGCATGCAGCGGCTTCCTTACCTTCCAAGATCGCTAGAGCAGTTCAGGATGTCGAGAGTTCCAAGCCACCACGGGGATGCTATGTAGACTTGGCAAAGGAGATAAGGCGGAGCTAGTCGAGCTTGTCCGTAAGGATGATCATTCAGCTCATACCCGCCGTTAATAAGCATCTCGCAAGTGGACATACTGAAGGCGGAGCTACCCTACCTCGATGTATGTGCCTGGTGCTGCTAGATACACCCACACCATGCATGCCCCCAGCATTCCTGCCAGCAATATCAGCAGTATGAACACCCTAACATTATCACCGGAGAGAGAAGGTGACGACGGCAAATTCGGAAGACGGTGATGCCCTATTTTGATGCCTTTTTTTTTCTGGAGAAAGAAACCTTGAAAAATAAGCATTACAGCAGATCGAGGATGTATTTATGAAGTCCGAGTCAAACTTGAAAGGTGTCAAGGACAAGCTGAATATCAAGCATACTATCGTCATACTTTCACTTCAGGAATTCGAAGCAGTATTAGACAAGACTGTTAACTTAATCTATATGACAAATGTCAAGGTTACATCGTGAGCCTTATATTTAAGGTATTCAAAAGAAACTCCTCCTTTTGGAACCTTATCTCAAGTTCTATCACTTCAATTGTCCTATTGTCATCCTCTCATGTAAGTAAGATTCTTTGAACATCTTTTGTGAAAGTTATTTGAAAAAAAAAAAGCAACTTGTAAGAAGTGAAGGTGATCTCTCTGACTTCACTTTGCTCCTAATCATTATCAACACCAAATGAACATCTTCCTAATTATGGTCATTAACATGGATTAATCTTGACACTACAATAGAAACGAGGCACAGACGCGCAAAGTCGGGCGCGTCTATCATTGTGTCTATATGTGCGTGTAAATAGACACAAATTTTGCGTCTATATATTCACGCAAATAGACGCCAATATAGACGCGCCAACAGACGCGCAATTATTTAACCACCTAAAATTGGAATTAATATAATTAAAAAACCAAGTTAATAATTATTTAACCACCTGAAATTGATTCTTGAGCATGCACGTGTGCGCATGATAAAAACCATAGAATTAAGAATACACATTGAATCATTGAATTAAAAAAATAGAGTTAGTAATTACTTTTTCATTACTCTCTAATAAATGGCAGTTCCTCCAGTTGATAAGCCTGATATAAGTAATTAGCAGCAAGCGACACAAACCTTACAATTAGTAGCAAGCATTGCAATATGTATCTTGTAATTTCTCTACTTGAAGATGATAAAAAATACTTCATTTTTATTATGAAAATTTCAATTTAGCTTTAAACTTTACTATTGATTCTTGAGTATGCACGTGTGTGCATGATAAATATAGAATTAAGAATGCACATTGAATTATTAAGCAAATTAAGTATGTTACAGTGAATGATCCATCTCATCTTCAATGAGATCAGCCCTTGCTAAACTATCTACTTCTAGGTCTATGTTACCAAGAGGTAACGAAACAAACAAGTTTATCCCACTATCAGATGTGTTGCTATATTGCTTAATAACTTCATCAATATCATCGATAATCACATTATTATCTTCTTCTGCGTTTCCTTGAACATCCTCGTGAGGTTTATATTGTACTATATCACGCATATCATCCATTATGGTGTCATCCTACACATCATCATTAATTGTTGGATTGTCATCTGCTATCTCCATGTTGGTAATATTACCATATATTGGTTTTGAATGATTAGATATAGAGATGACATACCACCATCGGTTATTGTTTACCATTGGATGATACACAACCTGTATTTGAAAAACAAAAGCAAGAAACTTAAATACTTATTATATTGTGTATATGTATCACATGTATACATATTAAAAAATTAGCCTTTGCATATATACTTGCTCGCATTGTTGAGGTAGTACTAATGTGTTATTCTTGTTTTGGTGAAATTTTGTAGAGTCAATGATTACAAAATCACTTGGATGACGTCCGATTGTGCAATACTCACCATTTGTTACCACTTCTTTAAACCACTTCACATTGAGTACATATATAAAGAATCGTTTGAAGTCAAGCTTCAGAATATCTTGGATCAAGCCACAATAACCTTCCATGGTACCATTGGCATCCTCGAAGTTAGCAAGGACACCACAATCTTGGATATTTCTCTTTTCATCTATACGTTGAGTTCGAAGATGTTTACCCTCATACCAAAGTGCATTGAATAATGTGCACTAGTAGTAAAAGATAAAAGATCAAACACGTCAATTATTTATATAAAATAAAACTTATTAAAAAAATTAATTGATAGTATGTCTCACCTTTGATAAGCAACCTCGTGTGTATTCCCACTCTTCTTGAGATATATTAATTTCCTCCTCTTTTTTCATTCTCTCCATTTCCTCATGTAACCAATCTATATCAATATGAAGTGGGAGCGCATTTAGATGATCTGGAAATGAGACATTACGTCCATATCTAGTGCGAAATTCTTGTCTTTTGCTTTTTCTTCTTGCCCTTCCTTCATCATATAGTGTCACCCATTTGCTCATTACATCACTATTGAGCACACAAAAACTATTTAACTTACTGAGTTCTTCTTTTGTTAGCACTTTACTCATTCCTTTTCCTTGAGGTACTATAGAGGCCATCCTCAAGTCTTCATCATCTTTCCATAGTCGTGGTTGAGAGGGATCCACTTTAGCAAGATATTCAGAGATATAAACAAGGGATGATTACACTAACAACAATGCTTCCCTCAGACCGTGCTTTTTGCCTCACAAAATCTTTCAAGGTTTTCATGAAGCGCTTAAGAAAAAACATCCACCTTACATGAATTGCCCCATAAAGTGCAATCTCATCAATCAAATGTACGAGTAAATGTAATTGAGTAGTCAAAATGGATCGAGGAAAAATTTCCTCCACCAAACAAACCACCTCAACAGATAATACTCGAGCATCTTGCAATGTGTTTGGATTAATTTCCTTCGAGCTCATGTATCTGTCAGGATGTATTTGAGAATTGTTTATTTTTGTGTAGAAATTCAAAGATATATAATCAAAAAATACAATGTATACACACCTCACAAGCTCTCCCATCTTGAATTGGATGATATCCTGATGTGGTTAAATATGAAAAAACAAGTAAATTAATAAAATGCAATTGATTCAAGTCTTGAATTTCAAATATAGAGTTATATACATGTTCCTGAACACTCTCTGTATCCTGGAAAGTCATGCATGGTCCACAATAACATGGCCTTCAACGTGAAATCTCTAGAGGATGCAGACGCACTTGTATCTTGCACCTCAATACCTTCCCATAACATTTCTAACTCTTCAATCAAAGGCTCTAAGTAAATGTCCATGTTTTTTACCTTGTGCTTTCCAGGAATCAGAAGGGACAACATTACATGTCCCTTTTTAATTATCATGGATGGAGAAATATTATAGTTCACAAATACCATTGGCTATACACTGTATGATGTGCTTTTGATGCCAAATGGATTGATTCCATCCATACCTAAACCAAATCTCAAATTTCTTGGCTCTTCTTTGAAAACAGATCATAAATTATCTATATGTTGCCATACCGGTGTGTCTGCAGGGATTCTCCATTTTCCATTACTTAAATGATGACTAGCATGCCATGACATGAGCTTTCCAATAGACTTACACTTGAACATAAGTTTTATATGTGGAACAATCGGAAAATGTCGCAAAATCTTACGAGGCACATCCATTGACTTCATCTCCACTTCGTATCTTGATTCACCACAAACAGGACACTCTCGTGCGAACTCATGAATCCCCCGAAATAAGACACAATCATTGACACATGTATGGATCTTGACATAATCGAGGCCTCCCAAAGATGTCAAGTAATGTCTTGCTTGCTCTCTCTTAGTTGGCAATTTGTTTCCTTTTGGAAGCATTTGTGATAATAACCTACATATATTTTTAAAAGTGAGTTAAAAAACCACTAACATATATTTTTGTCTGATTTCAAAATAGAACAATTAATATTATGATTCATACAACGGAGTACGTACAAATGCTATATATAACGGAGTACGTACAACCTTCATACAACGGAGTAGATGATGCTATATATAGTGGATCATCTGGCTTCGTAGAGTGACCTTCTCCCTGAACCGGTTGCAAAAATAGATGGTATACCATGTTATCCAAAATCTCATCCTCTACGACTTGATGGGGCATTTCATGAGGGCTACTATCATGGTCATGAGTCTCTACTCTTCTTGAAGACTCTATCTCCTCGCGTCGATGTTTTGCAGCCTCTCGATGCCCGGGAGGGAGCATCTGAGGATGTGGCACTACATCCAGCTCAACCACAAAAGGGAGTTTCATGTACATTGATATATAATTCCCGTAACATAGACTAGCAATCTTAGTGGTAAAAAAAAAACAATGAATACCGATGATTTTTCTCGGTCCCATTCTCCATACAATCTTAGTGACATTGCAATTCGACGTGCTCGAAAAATACATCCACGACAACGATCACACATGCATTTAATTTTTTGTCGTAGCCATGCATCTCGATTATGAAGACGCAATGTTTCATCCTCACTTGAGAATGTGCTCATTGACTCATCAGCGTGCACCGCACTAGGTGATGACGACGACATGATTAAACCTAATTCATGACAACATCAAAATATTTTTCATTCATATGTTTATATAAAAACTTAAAGCTAGTGTATTAATTATTCTAAGATCTCAATTTTAAATACACAAAAATCATCATAAATACATTAAAACTTATGATAAGAATTCACTATCAAAACTTATCTTAAAAACAAAAAATTATGATAAAGCCTAAATGCGCGTCTATATCCGCGTTTACGTATGCGTCTATATTAGCGTCTATTTTCGCATTTATGTTCGCGTCTATACTCGCGTCTACATGAACAATAGACGCGCATATACACACAAAAATAGACGCACACATCAAAATTCAAACCATACTTAAATCATTTCTTCTCAGACTGCACCTTTCATTTCCTACATTTTTTGCGGTTCTGAAGCTTGAGTTTAGCCAACATGCAGTCTCTTCATGCCTCACCTAGTCTCTTCATGCCTCACCTTCTCATGACTCACCTCTTCTTTCATTTCAAACACACAAAAAGGGAAAAAGGAAAGCCAAGAAGAGGAAGAAAGAGAGAACAAGAGAGAGGAGAACAAGAAGAAGCAGCAAGCAAGCATCAAGGGAGGGTAACTTACCAAGGAGAGGAAGAAGGAGAAGGAAGAAGCGCCACCACCCGCCACACCAAACACCCAAGGTGAGTCTCTCTCTCTCTCTCTCTCTCTCTCTCTCTCTCTCTCTCTTTGTTTCTCTCTTTCTCTCTCTACTCTGTCTGTGTATTAGGATTTCTGATTCCATTATGTATTGCATTTTGTAAATCATCAATGGCGGTTGTCAGACTAAAATCAGCCCACTAAGCGCGTCTGCTAGCACGTCTACATTTCAGTGTAGACGCAGGTATAGATGCAAAAAAATATTTCCTCTCATTGCGTCTGAGGGCGCGTCTTAGAGCGCATGTACTGGCGCGTGTGCTGGTCAATCTGCACGCGATGATACACGCGCATGCAGATTGACCTGGAATATGCGTCTGACAGTGCGTCTATACTGCATCTTAGATGCGAATATAGACGCGATGAACAGAAGGTTGACTTTAGGAGCGCATCTGAGAGCGCGTCTAACCTGCAATTTAGATGTGGTTATACACGTGCCAGCTCTCCCAGCTCTGATAAAAAATAATATATTTTTGCAATGATGAATGTGACCAATCCCATGTTTGTCTTTATCAGTTTTCTTGTTTATGAGAAGCATTAGCACTTAAGTTTTATGCTCAATGTCTAAAGAAAGCTCTTTGAAAATATAGGTAATATATGATTTTTTGTATGCAAACAAATTTGTCTTTTTCCTGTCTTTTTTTTGCAGATGTCGTATCTTGGTTCATCTAGCAATGACCCAGATTTGGATCGCATGAATGATACATTGGCCTCGTTTGGCAGGGGAGTCAATGCATTTTTTGGAGGTTTTCCTAGTAGGGAAGACTTCATGGGAGAGATGACCAGACACCTTGGCCGCTCTCCCATAGCGAACGAGGTGTTCGATCTCAGCCTGGCACTACTTCCCAAACTCCAATTGCAAGTACTCCACATGCAGGTACTCCACATGCAGGTACTTCATATGCAGGTACTCCACGTGCAGCACCTATATGTACATCGGCTGAAGCACAAGCATCTGTAGAAACACGTGCATCTAAAAGATACTTCCTTTTTCTTATGGAAAATTCAATTTAGCTTTAAACTTGACTATTGATTCTTGAGTATGCACGTGTGCGCATGATAAAAACCATAATAGAATTAGGAATACACATTGAATCAATAAGCAAATTAAGTATGTTACAGTGAATGATCCATCTCAACTTCAATGAGATCAGCCCTTGCTAAACTATCTACTTCTAGATCTATGTTATCAAGAGGTAACGAAACAAATAAGTCTATCCCACTATCAGATGTGTTGCTATATTGCTCAATAACTTCATCAATATCATCGACAATCACATTATTATCTTGTTCTGCATTTCCTTGAACATCCTCGTGAGGTTCATCTTGTACGTAGAGGCACGACGGATCCAAATGGAAACAATGGGATCGTCGCATTACGGATCGGGCGACAGAGAGTCATGGGAGGCAGAGTTTGTAAGTATATTTTGATTTTTAGTTTTTTTAAATTTATATTTCTTTCAATTCTTTGTATATTTTATTCTAATATATTGTGACTCATAATTATTTGTATATATCTAAATTTTTTGGAGACTATCATCGTTGGTAGGACACCTACTCCTAGAGAGGTAGGTTACCATCGAGGCCATAACCGTGTAGCAACATGGCTTCACTTCTATGAGGAGGGTCTCATCACTGAGGACCAATACAACCGAGCCATGAGGATTCGACAGCCATAGGAGGTATGTTTTTCTTACTTTCCTATTAAAAGTATAGCTAATTATAACTTTTTCTCCACCTTGTCTATGTAAGCAACCCTCATATTTTGTGTGTATAGGTGAACCCGGATGTGGAGCATAGCGAGGAGGGGGATAGCGACACTAGTAGCCATGGTGGTACTAGCGAAGATGTTTCCTCTTCTGATTCGTAGAGGAGCATCATACCTCCTCATGAGGCCTTTTTTTCTTGTATATGTATGATATCTCTTTGAGCTTACTGCTTGCGGCCACGCTTTAGGTCACAAGCACTTAAACTTCCCTTATAAATGCTTTTGATATATAATGAATACATGGACTTTTATTTTCAATTCTCGTGCCCGTAAGATACATTGTCTTTTTTCCAAATGAACAATCTGATGTATGGGAGGGGGAAAAGAAAAACCAGAGAGCATGTGGAAGCGCGTCTATCCGCGTGTCTAAATTGCAGATAATTCACGTTTATACGTGTGTCTGTAGTACAGACTATACGCGCTTATACACGCGCTTCATAATTCAATTTTAAAAAAGAAATTAAATATCTTTTTTTTTAAAATGAAATTTTTTATTTTTCATTCACATCTACCAGTGCTTGTAAAAGCGTGTCTACCACCAGCGTGTCTACATGCACGTGTATATGTGCGTCTATTGCGCGTCTATTTGTGCATGTAAATTCATTGATACATGCGATTATAGACGCAAAATTATAGACGCGCAAATAGACGGGCGGATAGACGCGCCCGTAAGAATTTCTCTATATTCAAAAATCGCGTCTAAATGTGCATCTATGAGGCCTTTTTGTTGTAGTGTTTTGTGTGTGTAGGCGAACCTGGATGTGGAGCATCGCGAGGAGGGGGATAGCGACACTAGTAGCCATGGTGGTACTAGCGAAGATGTTTCTTCTTCAGATTCGTAGAGGAGCACCATACCTCCTCTATGGCCTTGTTTTCTTGTATATGTATGATCTATCTTTGAGCCTACTGCTTGCGGCCACGCTTTAGGTCGCAAGTGCTTAAACTTCCCATGTAAATGCTTTTGATCTATAATAAATACATGGACTTTTATTTTCAATTCTCGTGCTTTTAGATCCATTGTCTTTTTCCCAAATGCACAATCTAATGTATGGGAGGGAAAAAAAAAAACCAAAGAGCATGTGGAGCTCTTTGGTTTTTTTTTTCAAGTTCTGTTTTGCGCGTCTATCCGTGCGTCTAAATTGCAAAAAATACGTGTTTATATGCGCGTCTACAGTGCAGAGTACACGCGCTTATCGCGCTAGATAATTCAAATTTAAAAAAGAAATTAAATATCTTTTTTTTTAATGAGATTTTTTGTTTTCCGTTCGCATCTACGGGTGATTGTAAAAGCGCGTCTATAAGCGTGTCTATATGCCCGTCTAACTACCAAATAGACGCGCAAAATGAATTAAATAAAGAGTAATTTTGGTTTATTATACACATGTATTCACGCGTGTATATATACATCTATTGCGCGTCTATTTTTGCGTGTAAATTCGTTCATACATGCGATTATAGACGCGACATTGTAGACGCACAAATAGATGGGCGGATAGACGCGCTCGTAAGATTTTCTCTATATTCAAAAATCGCGTCTAAAAGTGCGTCTATGAGACCTTTTTGTTATAGTGTGAGTTCTCTTCATCTCGCTTAGCATCCCTATGATGAGTGACATTCAGGAACCCTCGCAGCACAAATCCCGTGTGACAATGTGCTTACTTTCGCCCACATCCTTGTCTGCCATAATTTCTCTAAGATATTTACCATTCATTGTGATGCCAATGGTAGCAGTATTGGTGCAGTATTGCTACAAAAGCATAGTGTGATTGCATTTGAGAGCCGCAATCTTGATGATAAGGAGATGAAGATGAATGTGTATGACTAGGAGATGTTGGCTACTCTCCGTGCGATCAAGAAATGGCACCACTATTTGTATGGTTGTCGCTTCCAAGTAAAAAGTGACCACCACGTCCTCCAATAATTCTTGACGACTCAGTCCACTTTGACTCCTAAGCAAAGGTGATGGGTGGAAACCTTACAAAACTATGCCTTTGACATTTCTCACAGTTAGGGAGAAGATAATATAGTGGTTGATTCACTCTCTTGAATGTGGGCATACAGAGTATCCTCTATTTCAGAGTTGCATAGTGATTGGATTGAAGAGCTTCAAGAAGCTTATTTGTCAGACGATAACTCCAGCCACATCTTCCAAAAATTACAGCATGAGTTCATGGCTGAAAACTTCCAATATCAACTCAATCATGGCCTTCTTTGGTCCCATGGTAAGATCGTCATCCCACACACTTTTCCCTTCACATAGAAGATCATGGAAGAGATGCATTTTTGTCCCACTGATGGTCATTTGGGTGTTTTCAAAACATAATGACAAGATTTCCAAGAGCTTTTATTGGAAAGGTTTATGGAGGGATGTCAAGGACTTTGTAACCAAATATGTCCCATGCCAATAGAACAAGGACAGTACACTCAGGCGAGTCCCACTGGCCTCTTACAGCCTATCCCTACTCCTGAAGGGAAATGGACTCATATCACAATGGGCTTCTATTGAGAATTCAATCTCAACTGCTCATATGTATGTGTGTGTGAGTGACATTACCTATAACTATGTCTAATTGTACTTGTGTGGGACATTAAATAAGTCGATGTTAACCTAACCACAGTTAGTCATGATTAGTGGTAACCTAGTTGTACTATCTCTTTCATGTTAGTAGACATTGAATAATGAAGATGAATAAGATGAGCTGACTGCTTACTCTTTGGCTCCACTCTATCTCTCTTATCTTTGAACATGGTATTAGAGCCAACATGAATGTGCTCTCTAGAGCATGGCGTTGAAGAAGTTTGGATCTAGAGCTTAAAGATAAGAGTCTTTGGTGAAGAAGAAAGGCTACCATTGTTCATGTCAAGGTATGCATCAGAATTTATGCTTTGTGTTTGTGCAAAATCTTGTTGTGGCTTGTTTGGGAACTTCCTAAGGCTTCATTGATCACCCATGAGTGCCAATTTGATATCAAAGACATCATATCTGAAAAAACGTCATCTAAGGAGACAATACATGCAGCCCATTTTTTTGTAGAAGTCATCTTGCTAGAAAAATGGATTTTGGAGAAATATTTTGTTATTGCTAACTAGTTCAGTATGATCTACAACTTTGCAGAAGAAAGTTTTTTCAAATTCTTCATAGATTTTGAGATATTTAGCACAGACCTATGTAGACTGGTTATTTACTACAATAAACAATAAGTGGTTCCAGATCACTGGTGGCTTTCATCCTAACAATGTATATGCCCTTATTCTCATGCATTTGAGCATGGTTTTAGAGTGTCAAAATTCTTAGCTTTGGAAGTTTTTAACAGGCTGAAAATTTGTCATGAACTGTGGACATCAAGCATCTATTACTTCTTAAAGTAATCTATGATATTGGATAGTATCTGTGGACCCTGATTATGAACATATACAGGTTTGGATGGTGTATGAACTAAAAAGAGCATTAAATCCTACATCTCGGATTCATGATGTAACTCGCTATGAGAAGCTGTATGGGCACAAGCTTGACATTATGCATCTTAAGGTGTTTGGTTGCATTGCTTAGGTTTATGTTCTTGATGAAAAGAGGAAGAAATTGGATCCAAAAGCTATCAAGAGTGTTTTTTTGGGTTATGCATAAGATAGGAAGGCTTACAAATGTTATGTACAGTTCACTCATGAGAGCTTGATCAATAAAGACGTAGTATTGACAAGTTGGCTTCATGGTATGGTAATCCTACTACATTGGTTTCTGATGGATTAGCTAGCACTACTAATGCTAAAAATTCTTCTTCAGTGAGTACTTCTATAAGTGGTCCTACAAGTGATGCTTTATCTACAGTTAGTCCTTGGACATGACAACTGCATAAATGTACTCCTACATCCACTGACATGGATATGTTAGCGAGGGGGAGATTGGATAAAGGAAAGGAAAATATGTTTGATGATGTGACAAATCCATTTGCAGCAAGATATGAGTCACATGGTAGTGACATTTTGGACAGTGAGTTGGGAATACCTTTAGTTATGACACTTGATGTAAGGTATAGTAGGTATGTGCCACCTCATGAAGGAAAGCTTAGAGTGAAGCGCAGTTAAGAAGGTCTGAAAGAGTCAAAAAACTAGTTGACAAGTTGACATATAGTGGATATTCCGCCCATCATTATGCTTACATGACTAGATTAACAGGCTTCAAAAGAACCTATGAAGTTTGAAGATGCAGTTGTAGATGAGAATTTGTGTCTTCCATGGATGAAGAATATGCAGCACTGGCTGAAAATGAAACATGGGATTTGGTCAAGCTACCTGAAGGCAAAGTACCCATTGGCTACAAATGGGTCTACAAGGTAAAATGCAAGTCAGATGGTTTGCTAGAATGGTGGTATGCGTAGCAGTACGGCTTGGATTATGAAGAGACTTTTAGTCCAATTGCCAAGATGAAAAAGTGAGAACGGTCATTGCATTGACAATATCCAAGGGCTAGAAATTATGGTGGCAGATTGGATATTTAAAATGCTTTTTTGAATGGTGAATTGCCTGAAGAAGTGTAGGAGTAGTAAGAAACAGCCTATTGTTGCTTTGTCCGGCACGAAAGTGAAATACAGGGGTGCAATATTAGTGGCATGTGAAGCACTTTGGTTTATGAAACTACAAAATGACATCAGGATACAGTTGGACAACAAAGTCAAATTGCATTGTGATCATCTTAGCAGTGTGATGTTAGCTAGAAATCCTATCTATCATGCTAGATCCAAACATATCGAGGTTCACTACCATTTCATCAGAGAAATGATACTTGCAAGGGAAGATTGACTTATTGCATGTGAGGAAAAAAGACTAGGTAGCAAATATCTTTACCAAATCACGTGATAAAGAGAAGTTTATCTACTTTAGACAGCTACTTGGAGTTCACCACTTGGTTTGAGCTTGAGGGGGAGTGTTGAGACTTCAAGCTCAACTCCTCATATGTATATGTGTATGACCGACATTACCTACAATTGTGTCCAGTTGTACTCATGTGTGGGACATTAAATAATTTGGTGTTGACCTAACTACAGTTAGTCATAGTTAGTGGTAACCTAGTTGTACTATCTCTTTCATGTTAGTAGAGATTGAATAATGAAAATGAATGAGTGATTTATTTTAAGAGCGTCGGGCTCTCCAGGCTCTCACCCGCCATGAAAATTTTAAAGATAGATGGGTGGTAGGAAGGAAGAGCCTAGGAAGATAAGAGGACAGTGGGAAAAAGGGCCCAGGCCATGTGAAAAAGGGTATAAGGGGATGACCGCCCAAAAGGGATTTAGGGTTTTGTATATAAAGTTGAAAAGTGAATGAGAAGCTCATTCTTGTGTGTGGCCAAAATTAGCTCTCTTCTTCTTCTTCTTCTTCTTCTTCTTCTTGCTTGCTTGCTTAAGGTTGTGCTTGAGAGAGGGAGTGTGAGAATGTGAGGGAGTGAGAGTGGAGGGTGAGAAACTATGGTGGAGAAGCTCTCTATCTTCTCCTCTCTTCTTCTCTTCTCTTCTCTTCTCTTCTCTTCTCTTCTCTTCTCTTCTCTTCTCTTGCTCATCGAAATAGAGCTTGGAGCATGGAGCTTGAGGATCGAGCTTGCTTGAAGCTTGCACTTGGATCATGGAGCTATCAAAGTGCTCGGGAGAGGAGGTAACTTGATCGGGCATGGAGGTAAGCTCACTACACTCATAGAGAGAGATTGCCCGTCGTCTATGTGAGAGGTAGCCATCAGTGCTCGACTTGAAATGCTTGAAACAATAAGCAATCAGTGGGTCTTGGTGGTTGAGTGTTAGCGCCCAACAATGGACTATGTGGAAGAACTTCCCCCCATAGATTAAGAATGTATTATTCAATATATCCCTCTAGCAATCCTTGGGCAACAAGATAAGCACTTAAGGTCTCGATCAACCAAGGAATACCTTATCAAATGGTAAGGCCTACCACTGGAAGAAGCCTTTGGCACCCAGCCACCATTATCAATGAATTTCCTCACCTCCAAGAGGCCCAATGGACTGAAGACTAGCTAGTTATGCCCATGTTTGACATCTCAATCAATCAAGGAATACCTCATCAAATGGTAAGGCCTACCGCTAGAAGAAGCCTCCGGCGCCCAGCCACCATTATTAATGAATTTCCTCACCTCCAAGAGGCCCAATGGACTGAAGACTAGCTAGTTATGCCCATGTTTGACCACGCCCTGTCTGCATACTGCACACTATTTTAGAATAGTTTTGTACTTGCTAAAATCTTAGGAATGTGCATCCTATGTGATTTAAAAGTACTCATCATAAGCTCCATTTCGACATGCAGCACACCCCATTAGGAGTAGCCTATCAAAAGTTATGACAATTTTATCTCAACATGCGTGTCATGGACAACATGTTGTCCCTAATCTTTACCCACCAATTTTTATTTTAATGTGGGTCAGAGTAGTACTGTGCACTCCACTCCCTAAACCCACCCATCACTCCCCTCCAATCCTCTTCATTTTTTAGGGCAAAAACGTTTCGGGTGGGGATAGATTGTAACAAAAGCAGGATCCATAGAAACTAAGGGTTAGACACCCAGTCACACTGATTGGGGTATATACGGTGTAAGAGTCCCAAATCAGGGCAACAAGTTATTATCAAGAACATACTCTTCACCTTCGTCTTCAACTTCCATGGCTTCCTCCTTCTTCCTCCCCTCTTTTCTAACTTTCTCTCTCGTCTTCTAGTCTTCTTTCCCTTCTTTTGCTCTCTTTATCTCTCTTCAGTATTTCTCCTCTCTCGTCTCAGCTTCATTCATTACATATATTAAACTTAGTCCATAAGCATACCTTGAGTAACACCCATAATATCTAATATTTTGTAAATAGTGTCTGTCACACCAAACACTTGTAACCTATTTGCAAAATGACGAGGGTTGTAGAGTTTGTGAACCTTGCCACATTCACACATAAATAATTTGTAACTCCTGAACAAAGGCCAAAATGAACTTGAAATACAGAACTAATTGTACAAGCATAGAATAAAGATCTATTATACTCTCTTGAGTGCTCTAAGTTTACAAAGATGGCCTATCAATTGGAGATTATATGAGAGAGATCTCCACAAGTGTACTTCATAGAAAGGCTTTCTTATAGACTCTTGTCCCTATGGCGCATAGCTCCTCACTTGAATGCCGCTCTCATACCATGAAAAGACAGGGGAAGAAAGGAGCTTGAGCTCTTATAAGATAGGGGGAGAAAGGAGCTTGAGCTCTTACAAGATATAAAAAACATAGAGAATGGGCACATGATAGGAAGTTGAAAATCCTAGTCTTTCTTCTTCTTCTTCTTATCCACTATAATAGTCTATCTAGAATAAGAGATCATACAATATACATAATACACAAGTAGTCCATAGTGTGAACACACTAATTTGACAGATGACTAGATAGATATCCCCAAACTCAAGTAGGTGAACTAGTTGATGTCGAGCTATAAATATCACTAGAATGATATATTGATGCAGGTACCAATCACGTTAATGAGTTGGATGTGAAAATGGTCATCCAGATACATGAGTGTCTACTCATGTTGAGCTTGCCAACTCAACACATAGGTGATTTTGTAGCTCTCTCTTGTATTGATGAGGTGAAGTTTTAGGCCTACATCATGAACTCTAATTGTCTTATAGTAAGGAGCTAAAGATTCACACACACACTCTTTCTCTCTCCTCATCTATCTCTCTCTATCTCTGTTTGTCTATCTCTCTCTCTATGTGTATGTGCCTTGTGCCATCCCCTTCCATAGTTGATGTTGATAGAGCTATCTCCCTCTCTCTCATGTGATATCACCTTCTAGACATACATGTGTGTGTGTGTGTGTGCACCTTTTGGAGTATGAAGACTGGAGTTTCACCCAATAAAAAAGATGCATGTTGGAAGCAAATTGAACAAAAATGTGTTGTGAAGCATCTTGTGTATCTTCACGATGACATCCAATTTAATTTGAACCATTCCTATTATCTTTTATTTCTCTATTTTGTGCCATATGTGATATAGTCTACATGCAATACATGTCACTATGCATGTTACATTTCTTATAGTAAACTTATAACGAGCTTAGAACACATCATTTGTTTCCTATAGAAATATTTGTTGTAGGAGAACCTATACTAATATGAAGGTGCTTGAATTGTACCTTGTACCATCCTATGCTTCCATATTAAATACTCAACAGCAATTTTCAACTAATTGGAGTATCATATAATAATCTCTAGATTCCATCTACTCTTTACTTTCATATAAGGCACATCCTTAGAGCATTCCATCTGATTTGGGCACTAGCACATTGCTAGTGCTATACCAATTTGGTACTTTATAATACCATCATGATACAAAACTTTGCCAAATAGGGTGACAAATGGCTCTACTAGTTATTGTGTCTCATAATAAAGTACCAAATATGTTTCTATAAAATCTCAAATTTGTAATGCATAGTATCAAATGGATCTAGTATTCTAGTACATTCCTTGGTATAGTACCAAAAGGTTAGTTTGAAGTATCAAATGCCTCTATAAAGTGTCAAATTGAAAATGTAAATTGCTAAATGGATGTAGTATTGTAGTACATTTTCTAATATAGCAACAAAATACTAACGTACTAAATGCTTTTGTGAAGTACCAAATTGCTACTATGGATTATCAAAAGGATCTACTCCAGTGCGTTCTCTAGAATAGTACCAAAAGGGTACTATAAAGATTCAAATTGATATAGCATGGTACCGAATAAGGGTACCAAATGCCTCTAATACTCTTATATTTTCTATAGCAATACAAAATACTTCTGTAAAGTTCACAATTGGCACTTTAACCATTTGTAGTACCAAATGGCTCAATTACTCTCTTATATTTCATAACATAGCACCAAAATTCATCAACAGCTCTGCTCCCCTCCCTATTGTGGGCCCCACTATAGCCCTCCACCCCTTGCCCCTCCCCTTTACCACAAGCCCTACCACACTCCCCCCTCTTTAGAATTTAAAAAAAAAACCCTTAAACCCCCTCCTCTCCCCCTTTAGTTCTTTAAAAAATAGAACTCCTTTTTCTATTAATAAAAGGAAATTTTAATTTTAAAAAGTACACTAAATTACTTAAAATTTTTCTTTTTTATAAAAATAAATTAAAAAATGAAAACCTTATTCTAGATAATAAAAGGAAAATAGTCTCTTGCTACTACTAAACCCTTATATAAAGCCAATTCCCCCCTCCCAAAAAAAACAAGAATACAACAATACATACAATAATGGAAGGCCACATTTGAGAGAGAGAGAGAGAGTGAGTGAGAGTGAGGGTCAATGCAAATAATTGTTTTGAGAGACAACAGAGTTTTACAAAAACTAAAAGAGGAGTTAGTGGTGATTCACCCATCAGCACTCTACCCAAATTGTCTATTTTTTCTATCATCTTTCCACTCACTATGGCTCCCATGCAAGCATATCCACATGGTAGGCACCAACCAGCCCCATAATGCTGAGGATATGGCCATAAATACAGTCAAGGTATACTATTTTATTTTATATTTAAATCACATTATTTTTAAATTTTATTTATAAAAAATATTTTAAAATAATAAATCAAGCCATTTATTTTTTTAGATTTTCTAACTTCCTAATCTAGAAATATAGCTAAAATAATATTACTTTTTTGGAAATTAATATGTCAAATTTTAACAATATAAAAAATTCCTAAAAATTTGGATTAATTTCATAAAAAACTAAATAAGACTAGAAATATTATAGCCAAATTACATTGACAATTATGGAAGAGCTTTAATTAGAAAATTAGTTAAAATTATAAAGAATATCTAGTATATGAATGAAATTTTTACTTTTACATAGAAAAATTTATTGAATTTTTTTAATTAAACTTCTAATATAGTTCTTTTATTCAAGACACTAAATTGTGAACAAAAAGTATAATAATCACTTTTGCATAGCTTGAAGTTATATCCCAAAAATATATTTTTTAGATGATGTGGTCTTTTTAAAAATACGTAGTGAAAAGGATAAATGCATAAACTTCATTATTTCATAGTTCTTTTCGAAAATGAATTCGCTTAAATTCCTTGTGGTTCTATTAAGTGCATCAGGCATATGAAATAATAAAGTACACTTCGCACATAGAAATGAAAAAACAAGTATAATAATCACTTTTGCATAGCTTGAAGTTATATCCCAAAAATATAGTTTTTAGATGATGTGGTCTTTTAAAAAATACGTAGTGAAAAGGATAAATGAATAAACTTCATTATTTCATAGTTCTTTTCGAAAATGAATTAGCTTAAATTCCTTGTGGTTCTATTAAGTGCATTCAGGCATATGAAATAATAAAGTACACTTCGCACATAGAAATGAAAAAACAAGTGTACTCACAAGTATGAAATATTAAAGCAACATGTGTACAAAGTTAAGCTTTGTTTGGAATTAGATTCATAGTAGTGATGAATTGAAAAATCATAGAAAAATTCTATTAGATTATTTTAACTTACTAGAAATTTTAGTTATATCTTGCTTTAAAAAGAATGGTTGTTAGAAAATTAGAAATTGATTGTGGTTATAATGAAGTATGAGTAGATTTATGCCAATTACATCTATGGCTCTAGCACAACTGGATAGAACTAAGGTGTGATACCATCCCTAGGACCACCTTGGATGCTCTTCACCCAAAGTGTATATATACTATCCAAGGTAGCCAACCACTGCTTATATACATTTGGCCTTTCGTATAGAAAGGTTCTCCCCTACAGTGGGGGCGAGAATCATTGGGGCTTTAGTTTGAGTTTGTAATCTTAATCCGGATTTTGAAATAGGAAAGGAGACCTATATGAGCCCAACATGGTTGAGAGTTGGAAGGCTCGAGATGAATAGAGCAAGGGTGGCAACTCAATTTGTGGGTTGGTTCCCTCTTTATATCAAGTTATGTATATAAGAATAAATCTAAACAGTCATGTCTTCAAAGTGGATCACTTAGTGTCTGTATCAAAAAAGTGTGCTAATGAACCTATGCAAGATCAATTAATGGAGTTGTTTTTATTTGTCACCATAGAAAGGCAGCATGCTTGTTTAAATCACTAAATTATGCCATGTCTCTTATGGAAAGTGGTTGGATGGTCTCCTAAACAAACCATTCTAGAGTTGAGTGGATCCAATTAGCCAAGTGGCTTTCTCACAAGGTTTAGAAAAAGAACAACAAGTGTGTCTTCCTAGAGTCATTTCTAGAACCCGTTAAACACTATTTTAAGGGGGTTGATGTGAGACTAAGCCTTATGGACAGAGGGATTGATGATCACCTCCCCCTCATTTCTTATTCTTATTGAACTAAGTACGGTACTAGCCCACCTTGAGTCTTTGATTGCTCACAAAATTCATTTGTCTTAGCTTGATATTAGATTTCTAGTAGAGACCCTCGTCGTATCTTTGGAAACCCACAAGTCGATCATGGTGGGATGAGGCTCGATGCTTCGCTTGCAATGTAGACCTAAAGAACACCTAATCACCTAAATCCGTAAGCTCAAATATATCTTGAATGGTGGTGACTAAGATTGTATCCCTAGACAACTAACAAAACTATCCTTCTCAAGAATTAGGGTTGGGTATGTTTCATGTGGTATCAGAGCATAAATTTTACTATACTTCACTACTATGATGATGCTAAGTTATCAACTATGAATTTTTTAAAACACTAAAATTTCCATTAGGAGAAATATGGACTCTTTTTTGCCCCTTAAGGAGTGAATAAACAAATATAGGCCTAAGCAATGAGAGAGATGGGACTCCAAATTCATGTAACATGAATCTTCTAGCCATATCTTGGCCCAAATCTTCCCTCGACAATAAAATAAGGGGAAATGTGGGGAATATAATGTTGACACTTCCTGGAAGTTTGTGACTCAAATTTCCATTTTCTTATTTTTTTAATGTTTGACTTTTCATTTCTCCCCTTTTCAGTTTCCCCCTCTTTCTTAGGTGGAAATCAAATTTATCATATCTATTTCCCCGCTTCTTCTTTCCTAACGAAATCTTACAGTCTCATTGTTGCTTTCCCTATCTGTAACCCTGTGAAATTTCATTTCCTCTACAGAAACACAGAGTGAGTTTCACATGTTTTATGAGAGCAGAGATTGTTCTACCAGAGCCCTAATATTTTCTTCACAAAACTTTACAGGTATATTGTTCTCTTCCATGGATGTTCTATGGTAAAGTTTTATCTCGTTTGGACAAAACATGTGCAAGTTATGTGTATTCTCTGATATATAATTTCTTTTGTTTTGGTACTCTAGGATGTAAGAGAGGGGGATTTAATAACAAGGAATTACTAGCTACACTAGTTGGTATATAAGGTGAGAGAGACTTAATTTTTCATTATCAGATAAGTATACAAGTCTTTTTTCTCCTTCACCTTGCTCTCCAAGCTTCCATGTCTTCCTTCCCTATCTTGTAGTCTTTCTCTCTCTATTTCTAGTATTTCTCTCTCCTCGTAACTGTCTTTCTCTCTATTTTTCCCTTCTTCTTCTCTCTCCTAGTTCCTCTCTTTGACAATTGGTATTAGAGCCTAGGTTCTTGGTCCCAGTTAGTCCCTCATTTTACCTAGTTACAACTATCTAGTCACATGGATCTTCTAGCCATATCTTGGCCCAAATCTTCCCTCGACAATAAAATAAGGGGAAATGTGGGGAATATAATGTTGACACTTCCTGGAAGTTTGTGACTCAAATTTCCATTTTCTTATTTTTTTAATGTTTGACTTTTCATTTCTCCCCTTTTCAGTTTCCCCCTCTTTCTTAGGTGGAAATCAAATTTATCATATCTATTTTCCCGCTTCTTCTTTCCTAACGAAATCTTACAGTCTCATTGTTGCTTTCCCTATCTGTAACCCTGTAAAATTTCATTTCCTCTACAGAAACACAGAGTGAGTTTCACATGTTTTATGAGAGCAGAGATTGTTCTACCAGAGCCCTAATATTTTCTTCACAAAACTTTACAGGTATGTTGTTCTCTTCCATGGATGTTCTATGGTAAAGTTTTATCTCGTTTGGACAAAACATGTGCAAGTTATGTGTATTCTCTGACATATAATTTCTTTTGTTTTGGTACTCTAGGATGTAAGAGAGGGGGATTTAATAACAAGGAATTACTAGCTACACTAGTTGGTATATAAGGTGAGAGAGACTTAATTTTTCATTATCAGATAAATATACAAGTCTTTTTTCTCCTTCACCTTGCTCTCCAAGCTTCCATGTCTTCCTTCCCTATCTTGTAGTCTTTCTCTCTCTATTTCTAGTATTTCTCTCTCCTCGTAATTGTCTTTCTCTCTCTTTTTCCCTTCTTCTTCTCTCTCCTCTTTCTCTCTCCTAGTTCCTCTCTTTGACAATTGGTATTAGAGCCTAGGTTCTTGGTCCCAGTTAGTCCCTCATTTTACCTAGTTACAACTATCTAGTCACATGGAATTTTGAGTCATAGGTACACAGGTATAGGGATCAGCACGACAGTTTCCAAAGATCTCTGGACCACAAGGACATGAGCATTAATGGTAGCTTTCTTGAAGACCACACAGACCATGGCAGCCTTTCTTAGAGTCTTAAATGGAGCTTGGACCAAAAATGGAGGCAGACAGACAAAGATGGCAGCTCGTTTTCAAATCCCAAGCAAAATTTAGAGGTAACTTCTTGAAAGAGGAGCCACAGAGTTGGTGAAGGCTTTGGTTTCAATTACTTTTTGTAAAGGCGGTCTTCTTCTTCTTCCCTTTAAGCTTCTTGAGAGCTATGGAGTGTTGCATCCCAAGATCTTACTTCTACTCTTCTCCCAAGTTGGGAAGGATCCTTCTTCTTTGAGCCCATGATTCAAAACAATATCTATGAGTAGGAAAGGGGAGAAGATCTTGTTGATTTTGAGTCATGGAGCTCGACCTTGAGAGAGACTGCAGTGACTGGAAGAAGAATTGAGAGAGAGACTATAGTGACTGGAAGAAGAATAGAATGTTAATGGTTGTAATCTTGGCTCGTGACTTTTGCTTCTACAACTTCAAGGCAACAAAAGAGCCAACCCAGCAACCACATTCAGGGCAATAGGGCTGCATAGCACCTACACCACAGGATCATCAATACTGGCTCCCTTACTAAGAGTATCCAATCCATGTGAGGATGATGACCTAGCAGACGAGGATGTACTAAGAGGATCTCGAAAGTCTAGCCCAGCCTAATGCTGACAGAAGGAGCAATCACAAAAGATGAACGAGTGTTGACTCAAAAGGTAGTTGGTTAAGAAAAGGAGCAGTTTCATGGCTTGATTGGTGTCTATGATGGGCATGGAGGGCCTGAGGCCTGTAGATTTATCATTAATCGGCTGTTTCCAAATATTGAAGCATTTGCACATACTTCAGGGGGGACATGTCCACTAAAGTTTTAGAGGAAGCCTTTCCTGCAACATAGGAGGAGTTTGTGGGCCTTATTGATAAGAACTGGCGGGTATGATCTATAATAACAATCTGTATCTGGCAGGTGCTGAATCTTCTACCTTCGCTGGTGCTAGAGCTTCTTTTGGAAAACCCTTTTGAGAGAAGAGGCAGTTGTCAATCTTCTCAGGCTTCTCATGGCTACCCCTCAAGCAGCTACTTCTAGTTCCCAATATCCAGCAGTGCCTGCTTCTTGTGGCCACTGAGATCAAGAGATACAAGGAGCAATTGGAGGTGCAGTAAACTCTGCGGAAGCATAATATTTGCTGCTGCAAGATCAAGGTTTGCATCTTCAAGCAAAGTCAATGAAGCAGACAAATCATTAGCCCAGATGTTTCATCCATCAACTACCCCAGCGAAAAGGATCTTTCCAACTTGAAGTCTCATATCCTTGATAAGACCAAGGGTCTTATAACCTCTAACAAGATCAACACCGATGGCAGAGATATACTCTAAGCCAACGATGGTCTTGTAAATTATAGCTGGTAAGTCAGCAAAATAAGTCTCTACTACAAGGACTTTGATCCTGGTCTGCTCCTTGTCCTTCATAGTTGGGAGAAAAGCATTTCTTTCAGATAGTGCTGAGCAGCAGGTGTAGATAAAGCAAAGCATTCATGTGGGATCAAATTGGAGCTCTCATGAAGGATTGAAGTGGCATTAGTGGTTGCCTTCTTCATCAAACAACTCAAGATAACCGATTCTTGGCTCTCATTCTCTCTCATTAAGCCTCTTGTTGAATCCTATACACTTGTTTGAGAGGATGCATGAGTCCAAGTAGGTAATAGGAGTCCCAAATATTTTATGCATGCTGAATATTAATCTCAGCCATTCTCATTTGATCTTATGGCATTGGAATGGATTTTATTCATGCTGAAGCTTCATTGAGATTACATTTTGCTTACCCATAACCCGTTTGGTTTCTTGTGAATTGGCTAAGCCAAGAATTGATCAAGAAATCCATTATATAAGGGTGAGTAGGGAGTGAGTCACTGTCGGTAAGCTCTCTATCACTATTCTCCATTCCAATTCCATGCACTTCATGAAAAGCCCAAATTTTCCATTCCTAAAATGCATCTCATGCTGGGTGTTTAATTAATAAAGGTCTGCCATATATATTCTGGGTGAGGAAAAGCCTGATGCCAGACGAGGTAGCAAGACAAAAGAGGGGTGACCTCCCCCTTGCCATCAAAGACCCTGAAGGGATGCACAACTCGGCCTGGGGGGAACTTTGCACACCTCCCAATGATCCGGAGCCCAAAACTCGTTTGCAAGTGCAAGTACTTCTTGGGAAATTGAAAAATTGACTTGGCATGATGACCTTGGCATATCACGAGTGGAGCTCGATATCTCAACACTCCCCCTCGAGCTCAATCCCAATTCCTGCACACCAAGCAGGTCTCTGAACTTGCGCAGCTTCTCTGCGCCCAATGCCTTCATGAATATGTCAGCTACCTGATCCTCTGTGCTGACATAAACTAGATCAATAAGACCTAGTAAAACCCTCTCTCGCACACAGTGATAATGCACCTCAATGTGCTTTGTTCTAGCATGATAGACTGGGTTATTTGCCAAGTGTATACTACTCATGTTGTCACAATAAATGACAACTGGCCCATCTGTAGACTGATGCATATCATAAAGTAGCTTATGCAACCAAGCTACCTCACATGCAGCCATTGCTGCACCCCTGTACTCAGCCTCTGTGCTCGACAAGGCAACTGTAGGCTGTTTCTTGCTGCTCCAAGTGACTGCAGCACTCCCAAAAGAGAACACATATCCACTGGTAGATCGTCTATCAGAAATACTACCAGCCCAATCAGCATCAGTGTATCCATGCAACTGTATCTGAACCCCAGTCTCATAAAATAGTCCTTACTGCAATGTGGAATTCACATACCTGAGTATGCGTCTAGCCGCATCCAAATGTGGTTTCCTTGGAGCCTACATAAACTGACTTACCAATCCAACAGCATAGCTCAAATCTGGACTGGTAATAGTCATATAAATCAAACTTCCTACTATGCGTCTGTACATAGTAGGGTCTTCTAGAAGCCCACCTGCATCTGTGCTCAGCTTCACATTCTGCTCCAAAGAAATTGAAATAGGCTTACAGCCTCTCATCCCATATTTGGACAGCATGTCCAATCCATATTGCCTCTGCAAGAGCTGTATCCCACTTGGTGATCTAATCACCTCAATGCCCAAGAAATAACGCAGCTCTCCCAAATCCTTCATCTCAAACTTTTGCTTCAATAGCATTTTCACATGAAGGATATCTTCATCACTGTCACCTGTCATAATCAAATCATCAACATAAATGACAAGTAGCATAATACCTTTCTCTGTTTTTCTCACATAAAGTGAGAAATCTGCCTTGGAAATCTGAAAGCCAATAGTGATAAGGTATTGTCCTATCTTGTCAGACCATGCTCTAGGTGCTTGCTTCAAGCCATACAAGGCTTTCTTCAACCTGCAAACAAACTCAGGATGAACATCATGCACATAACCTGGTGGTTGCTTCATATAGACCTCTTCTTGCAAATCACCATGCAAGAAGGCATTCTTTACATCCATTTGATGTAAAGACCATCCCTTTGATGCAGCCATAGCAATGACTGCTCTTACGGTTGCCATCCTTACAACCGGACTGAATGTTTCTTCATAGTCAATGCCATATGTTTGTGCATACCCCTTGACTACTAATCTTGCCTTGTATCTGTTCACAGAACCATCTGCATTGTGCTTAACCTTATAAACCCACTTACAGCCAATTGCATTTTTACCTTTAGGCAAAGGTACCAATTCCCATGTAGCATTTGCTTCCAAGGCATCCATTTCTTCATCCCTAGCTTTCTCCCATTTTTCTTTTCCCATGGCTTCCTCAAAAGAAGTGGGTTCTGGTTCCTGTATCACTTTAACCATATATGCATAGTGAATGGCTGTAAATCCATCATATTTCAGCCTATCCACAGGATACCTAGCTCTCGTAGACCTGCGCAAAGTAGGTTCACTCCCAGGTACTCTCAAAACATCCCTGGTCTTCCTTACTCCAGGTGTAACAATAGAAGGAATACCCAACTCATCATCAATGCTCTGTTCTGAGCCACTGGATTCACCATCCACATAAGAGTGACCTGCATTCACATCAAACATGGGCTGATCAACCTTCTCTTTTCCTTTTCGTGATACCTGCATACCACTATCTGCATTACTTTGATAAGATTCTCCTGATCTCAATCTGCCTGTCCATGGTGAAGAATGTGAACCACTGCTAGAGGACGCTCCAGGTCCACTAATGTTTTGTGATTGCTGCTGTGAATTCTGTGCAGCATTACCATTTTGTGCATCTACATCATCAATCATATTTACTGGTTTATACCAGCTGCTCATCTCATCAAAAACAATATCTCTGCTCACTGTAAACTTACGAGTAGAAGGGTTATAGCATCTATACCCTTTTTGCTGCAGAGAGTAACCAATAAAGATGCACTTCTCAGCTTTTGGATCCAACTTGGATCTCAACTCATCTGGAACATGTACATAGGCAATGCAACAAAAAATTTTCAAATGAGAAATATCTGGTTTCCTACCAGTATACCTCTCCTCTGGAGTCATCCCATGTATTGCTGCAGTGGGAGTCATGTTCATTATGTAGACTGCTGTAGCAACTGCTTCAGCCCAATAAAAATCTGGCAAGTCTTTTTCATTGAGCATGGCACGAGATACCTCTCCAATATGCCTGTTTTTCCTTTCTGCAATTCCATTTTGTTGTGGGGTATGACTGCATGAATATTGCTGCTTTATGCCATGCTTCTGCAGGAACCTTGCAAACTCATTTGAGAGGTACTCTCCCCCTCCATCTGACCTTAGGCATTTTATCTGCAGGCCTGTTTCTTTTTCAACCATGGCTTTAAGAGTTTTGAAATGCCCAAAAACTTCACTTTTCTTTTTCATAAAATATACCCAAATTTTTCTGCTATAGTCATCAATAAAAGTGACAAAATAATGACAGCCTCCAAGAGATGCAGCTTTAGTAGTCCACAC
This sequence comes from Lygodium microphyllum, assembly GCF_053477565.2. Lineage (NCBI taxonomy): Eukaryota > Viridiplantae > Streptophyta > Polypodiopsida > Schizaeales > Lygodiaceae > Lygodium > Lygodium microphyllum. The sequence continues at coordinate 54,272,110 of NC_141151.1, forward strand.
ATCAGAGTGGATTAATTCCAATGGCTTCTCACTCTCTTGAACATGTCTAGGAAATGGTTTCCTTGCCTGTTTTCCAAACTGACAGGCTTCACATACCTTATGCATTTCTGCAACCTTGAATTTGGGCAATCCTGCAACAATATTTTGGGGTTGCATTGATTTAAGTCGCTGTACATTAACATGACCAATGCGTTTATGCCAGATATCAATATGTGCAACTACACCGGTCCCATATGCAAACATTGCTGCACTCAATTCAGACATGTCTGCATCCAATGTAAACATTCTGCCCTTCTTCTTTCCTTTTTCTATCAAGTGACCTTTATTTTTCATATCCTCAACAAAGCATCCATGAGGATTAAATCTGACCTGCAAGCCCTGCTCAACCATTTGACCAACAGAAACCAGATTCTTGGTGATATTCGGGACATGAAATACATCGGACATGTATTTCTTTTTCCCATCCTGCATAGACAAAGGAATTTTTCCAATCTGCACAATAGGATGTGCAGTATCATCGCCAGTCTCCACAAATCCTGGTTTTTCCATTTTTCTTGCATCCTCCATCCATTCTGCATGACCTGTCATGTGGTTTGATGCACCTGAGTCAACATACCATACATCATTGCTTTCTTCTGCACTTGTCACAGAATTGTTCATGTGCTGCACCATAAACAAATGCTCATTTCTGTCATCACCCTGTCTACTAGAAGATGCATAATTCCCTTGTTGCAGTTTTCCATTCATGATGTCATTCTACTTTTTATAGCAGTCTTTAGGCATATGACCCATTTTACCACAGTAGTAGCATTCAACATTACTGTTTGGATTTTGGCCTCTTTGCCATCCACCACGACCTCTTTGGCTCCCCCTGCCTCTAGAGTTACCACGTCCTCCTCCATAGGACTGGTTTTCTTGAGTTTGCTGCATATTCTGATTTCTACCACGGCCTCCAAATCGGCCTCCTCTACCTCTGCCTCTACCTCTTCCAGCATTTGAGTAGAAGACAGCTTCTTTTGAAGTTCCTCCTGAAGAAGATGCACCACCATTTCTCTGCTCCTCAGAAATTAGAAGAGCAATCAACTCCTCAAAATCAGGAAATCTTTCACGGACGGAAATGGATGTTCGAAATTGTGCATAGTCCTTTCCTAGACCATTCAAGGTCACTGAGATTAAATCATCATCTTCCACTGGCGACCCAATGGAAGCAAGTGCATATTGTCTATACTTTCTCTTTGCACATTGTCTATGCAGGATTTTCCTCTTTGCACAATGTGCAAAGAGAAAGTATGAGCATCCATTGGATAGACAAAGGATACTTTCTCTTTGCACATTGTGCAACTCTTGCTTGAGCTGCATTTTCCTGTCTTGCGTATTTGTGCTATACATTTTTGACAAAGTATCCCATGCCTCCTTTGGCGTACTTGCATCTTGAATATGCACAATCATAGAGTCTGAAATGCTGATAGACAGCCAATACATAACTTTCCTGGCTCTCTCATGCCATGCTTTAAATGCCTGCATTTGCTGTTGATTGGGAACATCAGGAAGAACTGGTTCTTCTTCATTTCCTGCAACAAATTCCCAATATCATTTTCCCATAAGGAAATTCGTCATTCTAAAGTTCCATGCTTGGAAGTTGTTCTTGTCAAGCTTTTCAGTGACAATCTGTGAGAGAGAATCAGACGCCATTACAGAACACTGCAAAAAATTCTATCACTGCAAAGAACACAGCTTCAGCCTCACAAAGGCAAATCTGCAAAACTGACGAGAGTGGTATTTGACCACACAGTCACTTCCTAGTGACGATTTTGCATCAACAGGCAACATGGATGATTCTGTAACTCCCAATGTCCCTGCGCACAAGCATACGATGCAATTTCTACAGTAACTTTTCACCGACCTGTGGAACAGTGGCTGGACAGCACAAAACTGGGCCTTTTCCTGAGTGCGTGCAGAAAACTCCCGCCTCCAAAACAGGCCCCGAAATGGCCTCAAATAAAAAAAACAAGGTCGCCAAGGGCTAAAGCCCACTCCCGCAGCATATACTGCCCTCTTGCTTCACCACGAAGGGCGTCTCAACCTGAGACAATGCACTCCTGCACTTTCCGACTGTGCTACCTGCAGAGATCTGCTCCCAAAACAGAAAATGAAAGCAACACTGCTCCTCTTACCAGAACACCGCGAGCTTGGCTTGCTTTCTTGAGCTCCTTACCACGAACAAGGCTCTAATACCATGTCAAGATTGTGGGAGAGAAGGAAGGAGTCTCACTTGTAGCTTTCTTGCTTGCACAATGGGGGAATACACACAAGGGTGGAGGCTGAAAATAGTTTTCCTCTTCTTAGTTGTGTAAGCCAAAAGAACTCTCTTACAAAGAAATAGAAGAACCCTATATATGGGTCTCAAACCAAACTCAAATAACTAAGGTGGCATACTAACTGAGCCACAAACTAGAGTAGATAAGGATAGCTGTCATCTAGCTATTATTCATGGGTGGTGTACCAACCGCATCTGCAACTGACACGTCGATGACATAAATGCACAACGGTCACCCTGGCATATCACGATTGGAGCTCGATATCTCAACAATTCTAATATTGAGCCAATCTTGGTAAATAAATTAATCCCCTTGGGCTCATCAAGAAAATCATCTACTATAGGAATCACACACCTATTCTTCATTGTGATCTTATTTAGATCCATGTAATCAATACAAATCTTGAAGGATCCATCTTTCTTCTTCACTAATAAGAATAATGAGGCATATGGTGAAGAAATAGGCTCAATGAACCCTATCTCTAGAAGCTCCTTGATTTTCTTAGCCACTTCTTTGTGCTCATATTTTGGCTATCTATAGAGTGGCTTATTGTGACTAGCTTTGAATGTTGCTCTAGTTCTATAGGGTGATCCACTACTCTCTTGGGAGGTAATAAAGTAGGAGCCCCAAAAAAAGTCTATACTCCTTAAGTAGAGCTTTTGTACGCCTTGAGTTGCTTAATGGTGATAAGCTGAAAATCTAATTTACTAGGGATTTCCTATAGATGGATAGGGTGCCCATCAATGGTGAAAAACTCCATATACAACTACAAGAAATCCATAGCAATCCTCCCTAAACTCATCAATCAATCACACTCAAGTACAATATTTCCAAAGTAATAAAATCTACCTTTGCTTCATAATTTTCAATCAATTGTATGGGAACCTCTAGACACATTTGGGTGATGGTTTCCTCTTCATCATTGGCTACCTAAACTCTTATGAGCTATTTTAAATCAGTGGTGGGAAAATAATGCAACCTATCCACAACCAACTTATTCACAAAACTATGTGTACAGTCATTGTTTATCAGGATAAATACATCCTTCCTATGAATGGTACCCTTTATATGGAGTGTATTAGGGATCCTAGAATCTATCCAAGTATCTATGGAAATAGAAATAAGGTTAATGGCAAGACTAGACAAATTTGTCCCAATAGGGTCAAAGGAAACATATCCACCATGATAAAACGGAAATCCATTAGCTATCTCATAAGACTAATCTGGCTCAAGATCCTCGTCATGCTCTTCAAATTTAGCTTGTGCATTCATAATTGGTTCTTCAATGACTTTTTCATCCACATCTTCAAGTACTATCATATTGTAATTCTTGGCTTTTACATTTTTATAAGTGCACTTTGATGCATGATCAATCGTATGCTTTTCACCACATTTGAAAAATTGACTCTTCTCTTTACACTCTCTAAAAATATCCATAGATATAATCTTACCATTGTTTGATGAATTAGTTTTGGGTCTACAATCATTTTTCTTAGACTCAACTTTATGGCTAATTGCTAGCTTTGAAGCACTTTGTTATCTTGAAGCATGAAAAGTGGGGTATGTAGGGACTTTGAGGTTGCCAAATGAAGTGTGAGACCCACCATAATTTCCACCAAATTTTCCCTAATTACTAATGGACCTTTTCTATCCAAAAAAACCTTACATGGGAGTATCCTTCTTGTACTTTCAAGCATAGCTCTCTGCTAGCTCAATAGCCAAGAATAGTGTGGTGGCTTTCTAGGCCATAACATCAATTTAGAAGTTAGACTCTAGACCATGATAGATGTACTTATGTAACTTCACATCATCACTCACACTCTCTACATATATGGTAAAATTCAAAGACTAATCGGTATACTGTCTAATTGATAGACTTCTTTGGTCTAATTGATACAACCTCCTAGCCAATTTTTCTTTCTCAATGGGAGAGACAAATACTTGATCCATTTGAGCTTCGAAATCCTCCCAATTGTTAATCTATTGATTTTCCATCTTTATGTACCTCCATCATGTATAAGCAAAGCTCTCAAGGTGAAGTGCAGTTAAGTGAATATTTCGGTCATCAGACTTAGAAAAAATATTAAAATAGGATTCTAACTTTAAATTCTACTCCTTCAAATTGGCCGATGATGAAGAATGGCCACTATATTTGGTCAACAATATTTTATCACAGAGCTCCCTCTCAACAAAACCCTACTGCATGTTTGATCGTTGGGGCTACGCATCCATATAACTGTCAATGGGAACTGAAAGATTACACTCCTATGATAATTCGTTTAACCTATCTAGAGGAATATGTGACTGACTTCTAGCTCCTAGTGGAGGATTAGATGCATGAATGCTTAAAATAGTCTCATCAATCCTAAAAGAAGTTTTCCCATTCTCATGAGTGATATGTGATATACTCTTCTTTTCAATGATATTTGGCTAAGGGTTATGATTCAATGGTTGAAATGGTTGTTTGTCTCTACTCTCTTTATATGCCATTTGTGCTCCCACAAGCATAGAGATTTAAGCACTAAGTTTGTCCAAATACTCTCTAGTGAAAGAGGAAATATTTTCCAAGGAATACTTAGTAGATTGGGCCATCTACTCCATAGTTTCATTGGTTTGAATGTTGGACTAAACCATTTTCTCAACCACTTGATCCTATTCAAAGATTTGCTTTTTGTGTCTGATAGAGCACCTAGTGTCATGGTTACAAAGCATAGCATTGAGAGTGATATTGGTGCTATATTCTTGAGATTCTTCCTCATCATGATTTTTCTCATGTATTGCCTCATGTGCTTTCTTGATTTTTTTTCGGACGTCATCATTAGCCTTGTTCTTTCCTTTGTTTTCATCCATTTTTACTCGTTGTTACAGTGCAATCCAAGTAGACCACTTGTCACTAAAATGGCTATAACTTTTCACCAAGATATTAGAATCAATAACTTATTCATTTAAAACAAAGACAATAAATAGCTTTTTAGGATGAGCTATAGCACATGACTTTATAATCAAAAGAGAATATTAATGGAATAGTCTTTTCTTGCTGTATAGAATAGTCCAACACCCTATAAAACACTCTTTTGGCCTTTTTAGCTCCCTTGGGTTCAAACTAAGCCCTCCAAATCATTTAATACCATAGATATGACTTGTAGGGACAAGATATGATCTACAATACCCTGCATAAACCTTGGATAAATTTTGAATTACTCTATAATACCTATAACCAAGTAGAAAGTAGCCTAAAATGGGTTCCAATTCCTTGTTTGAGTAAAATACCCTATGAATAACTTGTAATAACATATAGCACCTAAAAATTGCTAAAAATCAGTCCCAATCAATGTGCAAATGTTGCGTTACTCTTGTGTGTACTTGTACCCTACAATGAAGGCAGAAATAGGCAGAAATAAAGTGTAATTAATATGTAATCCCTATATAATCCTTGTAAACTTATCAATGAGGCCTTAATCAATGCTCTTCAATTGAAATCTTTGAATCTTCGATGTCTTCACTTCAAAAATAAATTTGAGCCTTTAGATCTTCAAGAAAATATCCCTATAGTGAATAGATAACTTGTTGGAAGAAGAGGCCCTGCGCAACAAAAATTGCCGTAACTTATTATAGAAGTATCTAAATGAAGTGTACCACATGGAAAAATTTTGCTATCAAAGAGTACTTTGATCCTATGTAGATGGCATGTTTTTGAAAATTAGGCAAAATAAAAAAAACTCTAAATAAAATAGATTGTTGTCTAGGCCCTGTGCACCATTTATATAGAATCTGGCCTCCAAGAAGCTTCCTCAAGTGGCAAATTTAACCATTTGAACAAATACTTAGTGATAGAATAAGAGCAAATCTTATTCTCACGCTAGCCTATGATCTCCTCATGGATGTATTGAATAAGATCTTCTTCATCAATAGGAGGTAACTCATGAAATTTTTCCACATGAGTACCATGAAAATGTTTGAGCTAGCTGACATGAAACACATTATGAATCTTAGTGGAAGAGGGTAGTTTCAACACATATGCCTAGTCTCCAATATGCTTCTAGATCCTGTAGAGTCCATAAAACCTATGAGAAATTTATTACTCGAACCATCTTTCAATGTGAAGTAACGAGCCTTAGGTATTTTCAATAAAATTCTCTCCTTCTTGGAACTCTAAAGATCGCCTCTTCTCATCAGCATACATCTTCATTTAGTATTGGGCCTTCACAAGATAGAAGTGAGAGAAATAGAGTGTAGAGGAGAGAGAGATTGAACTAGAAGGAAGAACGACTGAGAGAGATGGCTAACAACCATGAAAAGATAGGAGAGAACCTTGAGAAGGTAAAAGGACAAGTTTTATTCACTACAAGATATAGACCTTATAGCGACGTTTAAAGCGACGAAAATACAAACAACAAAATTTGCCCCCGTCGTCGCAAAAAGCGTCGTTATTGGCGACGCCATAGAACCGTCGCTATATGCGTCGCTATTTGCGACGCATATAGCGACGCATATAGCGACGGTTACAGAGAATCTGCGACGCTGATACCGACGGCAATAGCAACGCGTGCAGGTATTTTGCGACGCAAATAGCGACGGTAACAGAGAAAAAAAAATTTTGTGGCAGGGCAGCAAGCTGCCCTGCCACATATAGCACTGTGTGCTGTATGAGAGCCATACAAAATAGTTTCTGCACTGCTTCATACAAAGCGTTTGCAAACAAAAAGAATGTATACTGAAATTGATACATGAAATAAATACATAATTGCATAAAATGCGATTGGTACAATCATGAAACGATATCACTAATACATAGAAAATGTCTACATAGATCAGGCGACTAAAAACTAAAGGTGTGTGAGCTCTAAGGATCCAAGGGAGAGCTAGAAATCCTCGTCCCCCGAAAGCTTGTCCCGCCGCAAAGGAGCATCAAACGGATTCTGCAGAGAAAGAAACAACATATCAATCCACCATACAATAATGCATTCAAATATCTCATGGTAACTACGGACAAGAAAGATGAGTGACTTACTGGGCCGCCGCGTCTATACAATCGGTCGATCAATGATCTGAGACCGTGCTTCTCCGCATATCGAGTCTCAAGGCCTTGCGGATCGCGATTTGTAATGGAGTGCTGCAAAGAAAACAAAATGCTAACTGTTAGAAACATGATTGTTTGTACAAAGAATATCTCAAAAAAATAAATAAGCAAAACAAAAGAGAATCTTACAAAGTCCTCCAAATATGTCCTGTGGCCGCCACTCCCAAGATGATGTATCGATCCGGCCTCGATTCGTGCCCACGCCGCCTCCCGCTACTGACTCCAACGCCCTGGCGAATTTGTAGCCTCCTCCCTCAGTCGGTGCCAGTCGTCTGCATCTAACCACTCGGGCTTTGGAGACCCACTCTTGATTGCCTTGCGTGCGTCGGATCGTCTATGTGACATGTATGCACGCATGCAATCCATCATCCAGCCCGTAGAGAATCTATCCACTGCGGCTGGCACCGGGAACTCCTCGTGCAAGGATGCTACTATGTACTCCTTGCTCCCCTCCGGTATGTTCCTCCAATGATCCAGGACGTTGTGCCGAAAAACTTGTTGGCACAACTCCCTCATGCGAGCCATCACCCTCCTCCCCTCATCATTCATGATGATGGCTCCTGACCTGCCATCCACTAGGTATCCATAATCCCTAGGAGTGTGCCGTGTATGGGCCCTCTCCCATCTCCGTCCACGCTCCTAGGCATATCCAGGAGATCCCTGAACATCCGGTGTACCGACGGGGGTACCCTCTCCCGGAGTGCCACACAAAGGGGTGCCGCCAGAGGGTGTGCCACCAAAAGGAGTGCCACCAGAGGGGGTGCCACCAAAAGGTGTGACATCTGCCGACGGCTGCGCAAAAGCCGGAGTAACTGGATTGGACGTCCCCACAGGTGTGACAAATCCTGGCGGTGACCGATCTCCAGCTGAACGACGAGATGGAGACACCGCGTCCGTGTCTCCACAGCAGCACCCCCCTGATCCTCCTGCAGTCGCAGTCCCTCCCTCTCGCCCAAGTCGCGAGCGTCGAGATCGTCTACTCGAAGCTGAAGCATCTGATCGCACCGAAGCTGATCTAGCAGAGCGTCCTGACGAAGAACGAGACAGCTCCTGATTTGCTATCTCTCTAAATCTCGCGAGCTGATCTGGAGACATACGTGCCATCATCTCCTGAAACTCCTCATCGCTCATCCTGAAAATGTCGATACCTGCACAAATAAAAAACAATGTTAGAATAATCAATTTAAACTATACAAAGGACATTAATAAAATCTTTTTTGAAAAATCCCTCTTAAAATGCATATCTTATTTACCTATATGGAAGATCTAAACAACGAATTGAGTAATACAATTCTCCAAGAATGAAGTATTCTATGGTCCCATGTTAATCTCCTGGCACAACTCTGCATACACTGGAAGGTCGATAGACATGTCACCGCAAAACAACGAGTCTGTCTCGTTCTCAAAAAATTCTACGACTTCTGTATTTCCATCATTGTTAGCCAATGCAGGCTCCAAGCTTGCGCTGGCCTCCACCCCTTGTAATTTCGATCCCTCTATTTGCATATTTTCTTCATCTATGCCTGGAACATCGCTTTGATCGTATACTCTCGCACCTCGAGGAGTTGAAGGTATAACATACCACCATCGAGGTTGTCGGGGATTTGGATAGAAGATTACCTGTTCACAAACACTTACAAACCGTCTTCAAACCATTGTGACATAAACCATGTCGTATTACAATTAGCAAGCAAATGCCTAGTTGCACCTGTTCACAATGGGCCGGCAACACAAAGGTGTCGCGTAAATCCATCCATTTTTTTTCGGAATCTATTTCGAGAAATCCACATGGACCTCGTCGAACTGTTGCGCCAGCTCCTCCAAGTACCACTTTGAACCACTGCACGTCGAATATTATCATGGAGAAGCTACGGTAATCCACCGTAATAATACTTTGCAAATTCCCAAAATACTCGATCTCATCCACAACCGTGTTCGGATCCGTTGCTCGTCGCCGGCTCTCTTGCTCAAACCTTGCCATGACACCACAGTCCATTGTGGAGCGCATTTTGTCAATACGCTCCACCCGAAAATGCCGTCCGCGCGACCACGCTGCACTATATATTTTGTACTGCACATTGAAACACTCAAATTAGATGTAGCAAGCAAATTTAGATACGACACATTCTAAACCCCTCATTACCTTTGGACTACATCCCCTCGAGAACTCCCACTCCTCCATTGAGACCTCTGTCCCTTCGCTGGATGCTACGGTCAAGGCTCCATGCAAACATCGTGTTGACATAAACCGCGGCATCTCCTCCATGCCTTCGGGATATTGAATCGGTCGGTGACGCGTACTGCGTCGGAATTCGGCTCGGGCTTCCTCTCGATCTTGCCTTGCAATCTGGTACTTGGCGAGCCACGTCTCCATGGAGGCATGGTGCAACATACAAAAGCGATTCACCTTCTCTTCCATTGAGGCATCCATTCTTTTTTCTACCCCATTTCCAACCACCACATCTCCAGTCAGCCTGTCATCGTCCTTCAGCGTCCATAGCATTTCATTGTCTGGTTCCACCGTTGGTAGCCATTGTGAGATATGCACTAACGCCTCTGACACCAACCAACCTTCCGCCATGCTACCTTACCGACGAGCTCGTTGTCGCACAAAGCCTTTCAGGGTTTTCATGAAGCGCTCCAGGAAGAACATCCATCGCGTATGGACAGGTCCAGCAATCTCCACTTCATCCACAAGATGCACAAGAAGGTGAACTTGTATCATGAGCATGCTAGTGGGCAGGTATTTCTCAAAGAGACAGACCATCTCAACTGCTCCCCGCCTTGCGAATTCAATAGAGGACGTCTTAATCTCTTTCACCCCCCTGGATACAAAATTTACCCCCCTGGATACAAAATTTACCAACAAGACCCAATCTTATTGTGTATGGTTTTCAATTAGCTTGAGAGTACAATGCATGAAAAATGCTAACTTCAAATTACCGTACCGTTTGCTAAAAGTCTGCAATCGCCTGATCAATGATCTCAGATTGAAACTCGCCAAATCGTCGTACGTGTTCTATAGACAATCGGCGTTTCCATCTAATTGCCAACTTGCATTGAGAGCAAGGACATGGGACACGCTGATTAAGATACGACTCGCGGTCTTGAACAATAGGACCTTCTTTGTTTGCCATCTTATCTACATTACAGCAAACAAGGCTTAAATGGATAGCTTTATGGAGATGTACGTCAAGTTGCAAGCTAACCATAAACCTTGCATTGTATATAGTAGTCGAGAGATTACCCGATGTTATATCTCGGCCTTGTATCATGCTCAACGATTTGTTTGTCCCGGTAGATAATTTTTTGTTATATCTCGACTTTGAGTATAAGTAATCCATTTTAAAATTAATGCGCGCCATCTATGAAATTTTATAACTATAGTAATAAAATTTATTTCAATCAATTCTACTCATAGTCATAAGACCTGAGAGAAATTATCCTATACTCAATTTAAGGGTTTCTTTTTCCATAACAATAATTTTGGGTTCATTTTGATGAAGTACATGGCCGTATGCAAAGCACATTGCATACCATTATCAATACGTATATTATCTTAAATTTTCTTCCCTTCCCTCTCCCTCTCTTTCTCTCCCTCTCCCTCTCCCTCTCCCTCTCCCTCTCCCTCTCCCTCTCTCATTTCCCTCTCCCTCTCTTTCTCTCACCCTCTCTTCCTCTTCCTCTTCCTCTCCCTCTCCCTCTCCCTCTCTTTCTCTCTTCTCTTTCTCTCCCTCTCCCTCTTTCCCTTCCCATCGTATACTCTCATTTCCCTCTCCCTCTCTTTCTCTCTTCCTCTCTTTCTCTCACCCTCACCCTCACCCTCACCCTCTCCCTCTCCCTCTCGTTCTCTTTCTCTCCCTCTCTCATTTCCTCCCTCTTTCTCCCTCTCCCTCTCCCTCTCCCTCTCTCTCCCTCATTTCCTTCCCCTCCCCCTCCCTCTCCCTCTTCCTCTCCCTCTCCCTCTCTTTCACAATAGTTCCCTCTCCCTCGCTATCTCTCTTTCTCTCTCATTTCCTAAACAAGCAAAAAATATTCTCTTTCTCTCCCTCTCCCTCTCTTTCTCTCTTTCTCTCACCCTCACCCTCACCCTCACCCTCTCGTTCTCTTTCTCTCCCTCTCTCATTTCCTCCCGCCCCCTCTCTCTCCCTCTTTCTCCCTCCCCCTCTCCCTCTCCCTCTCCCTCTCTTTCTCTTTTTTTCCCTCTCCCTCTCTATCTCTCTTTCTCTCTCATTTCCTAAACAAGCAAAAAATAAAGTGATTTAAACATCCTCCAAGCAAAAGGGAGAGGGAGAGATACAATGCACTCTCCCTCTCTTTCTTTTTCTATCCCTCTCTCATTTCCTTTCCCTTCCTCTCCCTCTCACTCTCTTTCTCTCTCATTTCCTCTCCTAAACAAGTAAAAAATAAGGTGATTCAAACATTAAACAAGCAAAAGGGAGAGGGAGGGAGAGAGAGAATGCATTCTCCCTCCTTCTCCCTCTCTTTCTCTTTCTCTCCCTCTCCTATTTCCTCCCCCTCCCTCTCTCTCTTCCTCTATTTCTCTTTCTCTTTCTTTCCCTCTCCCTCTCCCTCTCCCTCTCCCTCTCTCTTACTCTCTCATTTCCTCTCCTAAACAAGCAAAGAAGAAAGTAATTTAAACATTAAACAAGCAAAAGGGAGAGAGAGAATGCACTCTCCCTCTCCTTCTCTTTCTCTCACTCTGTCTCCCTCTCCCTCTCCTTCTCTTTCATTTCCTCTCCTAAACAAACAAAAGAGAACGATTTAAACCTTCAACAAGTAAAAGAAAGAGAGAGGGAGACTCACCAATGAGATATGGCGAGCGTGGGCGGCTTCTCTTTGCAACGAGGGCTCCTCCTCCCTTCACGAACAACGACGGTGGCGGCGGCGGCGGCAAGTCTCTTCCTCCTCTTCTCCCACAAATCCTTGGCTCTCTCCCTCGCTCTCTCCCTCGCTCTCGCTCTCAAAAGGCGAAGAAAACAAAATGAAAACGGCGCTCTGGTTTCGGCCCCGCTTTTTTTCCCTGCGGCGTCGCTATTTGCGTCGCAAATGCGACGCAAATAGCGACGCATATAGCGACGCAAATAGCAACACATATAGCGACGCCTATAGCGACAACGATATCCGCCGTCGCTAATCGGCGTCGCTATTGCCCCATTCCCTTGTAGTGATTATTCAAATGGTACATGTTACAAGTGTCGTTCAATCCACGGCACACCTTTTAGTAGTCCTTTAGTAGGTTTTCCAAAAATGATGTTGCCCGGTGCTCCCTTGGAATGTCATGGGGTTTGTCACTTAAGCCCTACTGAGTCTACTTCACAATGGGAGAGTTTCGGCTGCAAACCCACTAGGATTGACTTGGATTTCTGGGTTCCTAAAATCAAAGGATTCTCCTAACAGCTAGCTAGCATCAATAATTTCGAGTTTCCACTTTTACAGGATTACTCGATCTAGAGCAGACTTCCCATTGCACTTGGTTCAAAGACGGAGGGGAGTGCGGTACATCAACCCTCCTGCCCATAAGGAAAAATCCCATTTCATCCCCCTAAAACAATGCAATTTGGTTCTACCTAAATGACTGGTTGATTGTCTTCCTCTGTATATTGCTGATTTAGAAAAGCTCCGAGCTAACCAAAACTACCCTAAAGTTGGATGGACCCGTCAGGGGTCATGCCCACCTACTTTTCTTTGATGATGGAATCATCTTTAGTTTTTTAATTACCTACAGCACATATATTGGAACATATACAACTAGCTTCCTTAATTAGTCCATTAAATCACATGTTCCTTCAAGTAATTTATCTCACGGACACGCATTCAAACAATCCTTGAATTAAAAAAACTTCTTTGTTATATTGGAAGCTTATTACAATTTCCATCAATTTGACCCTATGGAAGATACATAGAATTCCACGAGGGTATTCTACCCACCAAGATTCCACCCACGTAACTAGTATTTATGGTTCCAAGATCCCATCCTGGGTCACACAGGGGCTTGTCAGATTCTAGAAACAATGCAAGATTTACAACCAGAGCCCTCCCTAGCACCTACATTTCCTATTACATGAGACTATTCCTACTGACAAACCTTTCGCTAACGGAGCTGGTCTAAGCCTCACAAAGCAATAACCATGATCCCCTTGGAGTAGGATCTCATGGCTAGCTTGGGGGTAGCCTAGCGCGATCCTTTCTTTTATCCTTTTTGTTAATATTTTCAATCAGAGATCTAGATTCTAGCAAACACAAATAGTCCTTTCAAATGTATATCAAATGATGCAATGACAATCACACCATCGTGCGATTCACATCTTCCATAGCCAAGGTAGACCTTATCATAAGGTAACCTTACATTCTAATGAGGATTCTCCTCCCATAAAGAAGTGTTGAGTACATCTCTTACAACATGTTAAGCAAGGCATGAATTTCCTGTTTGGACTATCTTACCCAACATAAGTGAAATTCCTTAAAGAAATGTATTGTGCCAATAACTTAATGAGATGACTTACAGATCCTTTAAATAGAGTTTCACTTTTTAAGCAACACTCAACCTTGTCACATTTGACCATGACTATGTCGAATGCGCACAAAGACATATGTGTAATAACCTCTTGTAACTATTTCCATCATGATTCCACGATTTAGAATCTCAATTAATCTAACTACAAATCATAGCGATTAATTGTTTATGCATGTACTAGTATGCTTTCTAGATAAAACTGTTAATTCGTGTAAGTGAAAAATATGGAAGCTAATATTTTATGTAATTTTTTTCCATAAACCTTATTATTTAATGTGGCAAAATAATAACCTAGTAATGAATAACCTGGTAAGGCATGACGACATTGGGAATTTTGTCTTTACTCATGCTCGCATTTGCCACACCCGATGTTCCATTGGTAGTGGCAATTCCAACAACCTCAAGCACTCTCATATCTCTAGCAATACCTGCTGATTACAGTGGTTTCCATGGTCCTTCCACCTCCTCTCTTTGGAGCCATCGTTCAAGTGGATTCGAGAGATGAAGGAGGAGGAATGAATTTGAGATAGGAGAGCGTAAGAGAAGATGGCTTAGTCAAAGACTGAGATAGGGGGAAATTGAGCTAACTCTCTCCCTCGCAACCTCTTGTGGTAACTCCTCTCTCTCTCTCTCTCTCTCTCTTTGCTAGAATCATGAATCTCTTATGTTAGATCTCTAACGAGGTGCAAGTATGTTAGTTGCTCAATCATAGCTACCATTTTGCTCTAAACGGGACATGAAACCTGACAGGCAGTGTGTTGTATAACTCTGAGCATGTAGGTGAGCCAAAACACCCAAGGGCAGCAAGTGTGTACAGGGCAACTGGTGCATACATGGGGACAGGAGGCGAACAGGACTGCAAGCCCACAACTCTCTCTCTGTGTACATAGACTACACCATCCCCCCTAATAGACAGTCCAAGGAGCAAATCTCTGTAGATTCATATGTTTTTCTTTGTAATCAAGTAGTTAAAAATACTCTATTGAGGGAAGTGGGTGGATGGATCTCAGATGCGTCTAGACCTACAGCTAGGCGGTCTCGGGTTAGTGAGAGCTTCTCTCATAAAAGTTACATTAGTAAATGGGAAAATGAATGGCCATTAGACATTAGAAAAAATCTGACTTGCAATGTTTCAGGGGGGCGAAATGGGATCTTGCCTTACGGGCAAAAGGGTTAGTGTGTTGCACTCCCCTTCATCTCCCATTCTCTTTGAACCAATTGCAATCTGAGTCCGCTTCAATTCAAGTAATCTTGTGAGAAGTGGGAACTCAAAATACCAAAGCTAGATGACCAATAGGTAACTTGACCAATATTAGGAACCCAAAACTCAAGTCGATCCTCATGGGAACGGCTAGAAACTTCCACTATGAGGTAGACTGAAGAGAGCCTAGATAGCAAACTACGAGATATTCCATGGAGTCCCAGATGGGGTTGTCTAGGATATCTCTTGATGGACTGCTAAGAACATGCCAACAAGGAAGCCAACAATGAAGCGGTAAGGGCGAGCATGTCACATCCACACTATTCCATCTGCCCCTACCATTTTACTGTTTAAATGTCCTAGAGTATTTCATCAATAGTAGTATCATCCATGTGAAAGTGCCATGGGATTGACACTTATCTAAGAGAAGGGATAAATGTTAACAAGAAGAAAAATAAAAGAAAAAAAGCCTACAAAATTTTTTATGGAAACAATAATTTTTGTAACACTCAATGCCATCAATTTTATGAGAGTTGGGTGCTCCCTCTTGTGCAAATTATACTTAACAGCTAGCATCCCACATCTAGTTTATTCTTTCATCAGGATTAAAGATTAATTGCATGTAAATAAAGCCACGATTGGATAAAAAGGACCACAAAAGGGCCAAGATGCCTAAGGGGGATAGGGAAACCCTAACTCATAATCTTTTTATATTTAAAGGATATGAAAGAATAAAACATGCTATTTTTGTGTATACAAAATTTGAGTCCTTATCTTCTTGCCTTGTCGAGAGAGAGAGAGAGAGAGAGAGAGAGAGAGAGGGGGGGGAGGAAGAGAATCATAGGGTGGAGCCATCTCCTTCTTTCTCTTAAGCACTCCCTCATACATATGCTTATGCTCCTCCTCATATGTAAAGGCTGTAGATAGTTGAGAATGAAAGAAGTGCACTCATGGATTATGGAGCTTTACAAGTGCATCCTTTATGGCTGAAGGAAGATCATGCAAGCTCACTACAAGTGAATCTTGGTGTCTATAATGTGTGTGAGAGACTAGGTGAGAGATAGCCTTTGTACTTTGCAAATCAAGCCACTTGAATAATGAAGAGGGTATCCAAAGTCCCATCATTGAGCTTGTGAAGTGCAACAATCACTATCTTTGGTACTGTCCCTATATTTGGTGCTGTCACAATTTTTCAACCTAATTTGATGCTCTGATTGATGCTTTAGGATGCATGCATGATCTTTCAATTATTATATTCAATATTCTTTCCAATTTTAGTGTATATTTTGATTATTGTGTTCAATATTCTTTTTAGTTTCAGTGCAATTTTCTCTTTCATTCCTGTTGTTGCCTCTCTTCTTCTTTTTTCTCAATATCTATATTCCTCTTTCATTGCATACTCCCACACGATATCAAAGTCTGAGTGAGTATACATAGGTTTTCTTAAAAAAAGGCTGCCCTACTGCTAAAAATGTAAATTTGTAGCTTAGTATTTGTTGTAGAAAACACGAATATTGTCATAGTTTCAAGGTTTTGATAACTCAAATGAGAAGTCTATTTATATAAAGAGGCAACTAATCATTGCAAAGATTAGAGGTTAGAGCTTCATTCAAAACAAAAACTATGTGCATATCATGGAATATATTATCAAAATATATTTTACAATATTTATAATATACTTTTATTACTAATTAATGAATATAAGTAAAAGATGTTAAATCATATTCTATCATATTATGCATATTTAATGTGTAATGTGTAATGTCATTGGGGATTTTGAAGCCACCTTAATGACAAATTGAGAGTAGAATCTCTAGCAAGGTAGGATAGGGAGTGTATAAGCAATATCTCTAGTTGTGGAAATAGGGGTAGTATCCCAATCATGGGTTCTTAGGGGTATCCCCTCCAAGTGGCAATTTAGGGGCAAGAGTAGTTGCAAGGGATTGAGAGGCAATGCGCCCCCCTAGGAATTTAGGAGCAACACCCCGAGTGAGGGAGAGGTTTTGGGAAAAACAAGTTTCTCTTCCCCTCCCTCTCTCTTCCACACAACTCTCTGACCTAAGCATTTTCTCTGTTGCATTTTTATAGTTGTAGGTTTTGCATCCCTGATCCTTTGCATTTCTATTTGTGCTCTTGTTGTCCCTCTCTTATTGTAAGTTTTTCACCCCTAATGTTTGGCAATCCTGTCCCCTAGCTCTTCTCTAAGTACGCTCTACTGTTTCATTTTCTCAACTAAAATAGATTGTGTAATGCCAATTTCGGCTTGAATCTGGCTATTGTGACCAAAATTGCATGCGCTTTCAAATCAGAAACCTTGCTTCAAATGTTCAGCAATGTTTGTAAGGTAGTGAATGATCGCCACTCCCTAGCACATGAATAGCACAAATTGCTTACTTCTACTAATACAACATGTTTAAAACTCTTCTCTACTTTATTTTTGATTTTGAGTTAAACTACACTGACTTGGTACTAGTGATTCTCCACTTCTTTTCTAATCTCTACTAATGCATACTCTCTCTTGATCAATTCAATCCATGAAATTACCACAAATCACACTACTAATCTTTCATATGATTAGCATAAAATAATATTAAGATCAGGCATCACAAGCATGATCTAAATAAGAATCACGTGTGAAAATTAAATGCAATATTTACTTTTGTAGCAATACGATTAGACACTTACTCTTGGAAATTCAATGACTTCTTTTTCTTCCCAATTGCTTGATTGATCTCTTGGGGTGCTTGCCTTTTTTTATGCCCACTACCCTGTAAATGATAGCTTTCATCAATGAGTGCTTTCAAAATACTAACCTTACTTTCTATTGTGTGATGCTACACACCTTAAGGTTTTGCCTCAAGGCTAAATTTGGCCTTATATTTCTTGTACCCTTCCCTAATATTGGAGCATTCTATCAAGTTCTTATGCATCAGATTATACTTTACTATATAGCACTCTCTATTATACTATATTTTCATCGTAAAATCATTTCCATAATAATTGATCATTATATTCTTTATGACTTTGTAATAAGCATATGGCCATACAATACTTACCAATACTCAATAAAGTATATTACATGGAACACAATATATGATTTTTCCATAGGATGAAATTCGATCTTCTAACAACACATATCATGATCTTTTGCCAATCTATAGATTAGACCATATGGTCAAAAAATTTCTTACAATATAAGAAGTACTTTTTGTTATTTTATCCAATACAATTTGAGATTTGGCTATGTGGTCAATTATTTTCTTATAATATAAGAATTAATTTTTTTAATTTTTTCCAATATACTGAGAGATTTGGCCATGTGGCCAACTCTCCTCCTTAAGCTATCTCTTGACCAAAACAAAAACTCTTTTAATATCACAATATCTTGCAATAAATCAACCACTTTGTTCATTCTACTACAAGAATGGCATTTCACCATTTCGTCAAATGCTTTCTTGTATTATCAACCCTTACTGACTTTCAACAACAAGAAGGACTATTTTCTACTTAGAATTTCTTAATTTCTATAATTTGGCAATGTGTAAAATCTTGTTCTACAATAAACAAACTGCTTTTTTTGGGAATTAATATTGAGAAATTAAGGCTAAATCTATGGTGGGTTCAATCACACAAATTTTGGGTATGCTAGATTTGGTTGTATGGCAAAATCTTCTAAGACAAACATCTTCTATATTATCTCCAAAAAGGAAGACCATATTCTACTTGGAACTCCTTAATTACTTACAATAATTATAGGAAGTTTGGCTATGTGGTCAAAACTTGACTTGCAACAAGCGAATCACTTTGTTTCCATAAACCATTTGTTTTATTTCATTTTTTCATAACTTCCTATCTATATGGTCATATATAAATATCATATCATTTTGCCATAAATTAGCCACTTTGTCCATTTCACTACAAAATAAAAATTGGCCATATGGTTGAATCTTTCATTTTGTTATCAATGCTAGTATCCAAGAACCCCCCATTCTTGTTTCATTTAGCCATATGATCAAATCTAATCTCATAAATCTTGCAAACCATGAGACTACTTATTTCCTTCCACTATAAAATGATATTTGGCTATATAGTCAAATCCATTTTCACAACATGTTGCAACAAATGAACCACTTTCTTCATATGGTTCTGAAACTAGATTTGGCCATATGGTTAAAACTATTTTGTAAAAATATAGATATCTTATAAGTTTCACCTTGAGGTCAAATCTCCATCTTTCAAGTGTTTTTCACATTACCTTATGTTTATATCTATGGGATTTGCTACATAGTCACATTTATTTATATGTAAATCTCATATTACAATAAATCATATCCTTTATTTAACTAGCCTTTAAAAACCATATGGTAAAAAACAATGGCAAAGTTTCTAATCTCATACATAAGTCTTGTGACTAAATAAGATTTTAGCAAATGGCTAAAACCAATGGCAAAGTTTCTACAATATGACTCCTTTCAAGGGAAACTTACATGTACAATAATTGAAATGTTTACTTTGGGCCAAATGGAGTTGTGAGATTGCTACATAACCACATTGATATATGGGTGGATCTCATATTGGGCTACATCTCATTCTTTGATTAAATAGGGTTTGACCACATGGCCAAAAACCTTAGCAAAGTTCCTAGAGTATGATCCTTGCAGAGGAAACTTACATGGAGAAGAAATCCAATGTTAATTTTGGGACAAAATCATCCATGAGATTTTCTACATAACCACAATGATTTTTCACTATATCTCGTACCACATTGATAGTCAACATTTCATTATCGCTTGACCATTTGGTTAAGCCCATGGCCAAGTCTCACTATTAACATAATTTGATCTTCTAACCAAATCCCATGGAAAAGTTTCTATTGTATGATTCTTGCAAGGAAAACATAATTAATACTAACTTAGAGCCAAAATAATCCATGAGATTTAATACATAACCACATATATTTATGGTTAGATCTCATACCACACTTAATCTCAAATTTTAATATTTTATTTTATGAAAGAGTACCTTTGGAGTATATTTATCTTGTATTTTGTAAAATCTTGTGGTGGTGTGTTTTCAATTTTCAACCTAGAAATCTTATACATTTATTTAAGTTTTGTGAATTTCAACTATTTGTAGATCCACTTTTGTTTAACAATTTTTCCTCTTTGTAGAACTATTCAATGGCAAAGAAAGATAGTGTATCAAAAAAGGAGACCCAAACCATTAATGGACTTACTGGTGATTTTGTGTATCCATGGTATGTGGATGTTTATGATAGACCTCTTATTTACTTTAAAGAGTGATATTGCATTTTTTCAACAAGATGGTGTCATAGAGAATCTAACAGATGAATGTGTTGGGAAAGAGGAAATACTGTGTAATCTTATAAAGACCTCGAGGGGTTCACTATAGATGTTGTATGGTGTCACGTGAGTGTAAGGGAGGGGGGTTTTTGGAAGGGGACACTTAAGCGTATACATTAGAGGTAGACCCCTCTTAATTTCCTATATTGAACTTAAATTTAAGGAGGGGAAGAGGGAAAAAAGAAGGAGGGGATGCATTTGATCACCTCTCTCCATAGATTGGTTTCTCCATGGCATACAAGAGACTTTGACAAGTAAGGTTAAAACCCTAAACCCTCACATAGTAGGGTTATTGAATTAATCATAGTGTGGGAGGGGGGGAGTTGGCACTCTCCCATGGTTTTGGTTGAGAGATTCAACTCCCCTTCTTCCAAAGAGAGCTTGGTGTCTGCTTAGTGTAGTCACTTTAAGTATAAACGGGTTCGATTCTCCTACTCTCTCTCCTCATGTGGTAATGGGACATGGTGTCATGCCGCTACACGCACACTATGTAAAAGAATCTAGAGTGTGGCTTTCTTTTAGATTTAGAGAGCCAATGCCATTTTAGACATTAGTGTTAGTGTCCATGGTTCAAAAATATTAGATTTTAATCCATTTTTAATATTCTAGATATTATCTCTTGTAAAAAAATCTACAAAACTATAGACAACTTCTAGATTAGGATGACATGTAAAAGAAAGCATGTAGCTTTCAGCTAATTTGAGAGGATTTTATGTAAAAAGAGAGATTAGCGAAATCGCACAACGCGCAATCGCTATTTTCAAGCAGTGAACAACACTCCGAAAGTGAGAGATGAAGAAGGAGTGATCTTGCAGGATTCTAGACAAGTGTCCTTGTATTTAACCCCCCTTTCGCAGCCATTGGAAGGATTAGATTGGCGATTTGAGCAGCATAGAGGAAGGTATTGTTTTATACATGTTTTTTTCTATTAGAGTTATATTTTCTCATAATGCTGAAAGAAACTGACAAGCTTCATCTCTGTTAGTACTCTTCTATATTTTCTAATTCTTTTTGGAAGTATTCTTTTACATCTTCATCTTCAATCTCTTTGAACCCCTTCTCTTTTCTCTACTCCTCTCCTTGAATCTACCTTCACCCTGCTGTCACTTATCTTCAAGAACTTGGCTTGAAACCTTCAACACTTCTCTTATCTCTACCATCTCTGCAGTCTAAGCTCTTAAACCCCCATACATTCTTCTCTTGCCAAACCCCTGTGGTGACCCTGGACCCTACGTACTGCAACATTGGTGAACCCGATGTGAAGGTCGGTGTAAGAGAACTCCAAGATGGGGGATTCTTTAGGAGATACTCTACAACAATTGGTGTGCATACTGCAGTAGACTCAACAACAACAAATCCAAATGTTACAACAACAACAACAAAGGCAAGAAGAAGAGAAGATTGATTCCATAGCTATCAAGGCCCTAGAAGAAGTTGGACATGAATTAAAATAATTTAATTGTCAAAATGTCTATGTTTTCATTTGTTTGTATGTTGAGAAAATGCTCTTCTTTGGTGTACCGCAACATGCATGGAGCCATTATTTTGCCAGACTAGCCAAGTATGGTCTTCAAGAAAGAATCCATGGTCTTTTCCAACACGATGCAGATTGGGTTGCATTCAAAAAAGCCCTACGTGAAGAATTATTCTTAGAAGACTCTAGCCTTATGATGAAGAAAATTTTCACTGAATGGGTTGAAAAACCCAACAAAGGTTTAGCTGCAACAGCTCTATACCATGAATTTGAAAGTAAATTTGGACAACTTAATGCTGAAGACCAACAAAGAATGGAAGGTCAAAAGATTGAATTATTCCTTAAGGCTACTGATCCCATTCTGCAAGAAAAGCTTGCTAATCGCCTAGAAGATGCTACCTCCGAATCAGGAGTCAAGACTACATGGATAGATGTTACTGATGCAGTTAACATGATTGCTCAAAGAGAGCGGATGCGACTAAGATTGGGCTCTACTTCAACCTCAACAACTCCATTGATGGAGCTTATTCCACCTTTAAAATCCCCTATTCCTTTGACTAATCAACCAACTCTTTCTTCTTCTGTTCCTTCTAAAAATGATATCATGGATGAACTTATTAAAAGCATGTGTGACCTTCATTTGAATCTTATAGAAATTAGTTCAAAAGTAGAGAAGCTGGATGTCAAAGTTGAAGAACGAGGACAATAATTAAATCAAAGACCCATGAGAGAAGGCTTTAAGAGGCACTGTATTTGGTGCGACAACCAACAACATGACAAGAGGGAGTGTTCTGCCTTCTGTGAGGCTGAAGCACAGAAGCTCGTCTTTTGAAAAGATAGAAAAATTCATGTAGTTGAAACTGGTCTTCCATTGGAACCAAATTTTGGCAATGGTGGAATGAAGAAAATATTAAAAGATTTAGCTATAAACAATGCCTATGCAACAATTGATGCGACTACCTATGGGCTGCAAATTGAGCCAACTAAATCAAGTTTGAAAGCATGTAAAGCTAATGTGCAATCTAAAGTATAGATGTAGGCACTAGATCAAATGGAACGTGGTAAAGCAGCGAAAGAAGACTTGGCAGTGCATTCGAGGAATAATTGGTTGGAAAGAACCGATAGATTCTTTTTTCGCCTTTGCACATTTGGCTGACGTCAATCATAAAGAAGTCTTGATTGAAGAAAAGAGAAGAAGAGAAGTTGAACTAGGGCTTTCCTCTTTTGGCCCTCCAAAACGGGTAAGTAGAAGAATGCCTGAACAACCAAAGCTTGCTGAAAATATAACCCCAGATCAAGAGATGGAAGATGCACCACAAACAAAGAAGACCGAAGGAAAGAAGAAAGGCAAGCAGCCAACAGACTACAAATTGCAGTCTAACATAGAGTATGCAACCAATCTCAAACGAGTCCTAGAAGAACGAATTCTAGGAAGCAAAATTGAATTCACCTTGGGCAAAATTCTTGGAATTGCCAAACGTGGTTTCCATGATGTAATTATTAATGTAATCAAAAGGAAAAGACAATATGTTGGTGATGAAACTGAAGAAATAGTGCATGCTTTTTTGCAAGCTCTTCAAGTTTTTGTGCAGGATGAAGAGAAGCTGACTTCACAAGGAATTCATCTTGAAGCAATTAAAGAATTAATTGCAGCAATTGAAGTTGAAGATAAAGAAAACATGAATGCAAAAATTAAAGAAGTCAAAGCTGAAAATGTAATGGTCAACTGGTCCAAACCAGTTGGGCAGCCCACCTCTCAAAAATAAGGCCGTCTATAGCACATGCATGAGGAGAAAGAGGCTCGGTTCATTCCAAGCAGTCACTACTCCCGTACGCATTGGGCAAGAGCAACAATGGAGATAGTCGTCAAAATTGGAGAAAAAGAAACACCATGTATTGCACTCTTAGACCATGGCTCGAAGATAAACGTCATGGCAAGGAGTCTCTATGAAAGTGGTGGATGGCCCATAGATGTTGATCCAGGATGGCGAATGAGAGCTGCAAACAACTCTTCTGGAGAGTTATATGCTGCATGTCCTAATGTGTAGCTAACTATTGGAGACATAAAAGACAATTTTCACTTTTTTATTCAAGACTCTTGTAGTTACCCTATCATTCTTGGGCAACCTTACATTTCTAAAAGCCTGCTTGGAGACAAAATCTCTTGATGATGGTTCTTCCTATGCTCGAATCCAAAGCAAGGATAATGAATGAGCTATCCAATTTCTTGCTGTGTGTGCTAACCATCATCGAAACAGAGATCAACTGCGTGATTATCATGTGCCTCCTAATGCCAAAGAATTCGAGGGTTTTTGGGCTGCACTACTATAAAAGGAGGCTATGGTAGTGCATCATATAAGAAGATTGAACCTCCTTATGCAACAGAAATTGTGTCTCTAGCAAATTTGTATATATGGACAGCCAATTGTATGGGTTGTTATAAGTCTCTTTCGGCCATGAATAAGGCTGAAAGAAAATATTTATGTCATGTAAAAAGGGAGTTGAAAAGTTATGACATGATGGCTAAAAATGAAGATATTTCGGGCATTTTTTTTGGATTGATTACTACTGATACATTGGCTGAAATATATGCAGCTGCTCATGCAGCAAATTAGGCAGAAAATCAGTCCATAGAAGTATGTACATTGGATTTTTATCAAACAATTCAAGAATTTGTTGAGCAGGAAGACATTGGTTTACTCAACAAGGTTGAAGCGCAAGTGGAGACAAAATACAAGACGGTGGATAAGAAAGTCAAACATGTGGCAGTCCCACTGCCTCTTGAAAGTGAAGGACTGGCTGATAGGGCAACAAATTAGCCAAGTCTTTGTGATCCTTCCAACATTAGTCACAAGTTCACATCTGAAAGTATAAAAGAGCTCAAAATAGGTGAAAATTATTTCCTTTCGCCAGCTGAAAAACATTCTTTTATGAAAATGCTAATGAAACATGGAAAAGATTTTGCATTTCAACCAAATGAAATAGGCTGTGTGGATCCAAATATTGTGGCTCCTATGGTCATTTTTACAGTCCCACATGTGCCTTGGAACCTCAAGCCTATTCATGTTCCAAGGGCGCATTTGCCCAAATTATTGGAACTTCTAAATGAAAAGATCAAAATGAAGATTTCAAGACCTTCTTCAACGCCCTACTCAAATCAATGGTTTACCGTGCCCAAGAAAAATGGATCTTTATGATTCATTCAAGATCTACAACCTATTAATCGTGTCACAATCCAAAATGTTGGTTTGGGTCCAATTGTTGATGAGTTTGCTGAAGCTTTTGCAAGTAGAGCAATTTATTCTATGGGTGACCTATATTTAGAATATGACCAATTTCAGCTTTCATTAGAAAGCGAGACATTACCACAATGAAGACACCTCTTGGATTGGTCCATATGTGCACTCTACCACAAGGTGCAACAAACTCCATAGCCCATATGATGAATGCCATGCACAAAGTCTTAAGGGGCTTTATTCCACAACTTACTCTTCCATTTCTTGAAGATGTACCTATCAAGGGATGTAAAGTCAATGAAAATAATGAGGAGCTTGACCAAGATGGCTGCAGAACATTTGTAGTTAACCATATTCATGATTGTGATAGGATTTTGACAAGGCTAGAATAAATTTTTAAGCGACAGATTGAATATCTGGGATTCATTGTATTAGCGGAAGGAATTTCAATAGATCTGACCAAGGTCAGAGACATTCTGGAGTAGCCAAAACCAACTTCTGTCAAAGAAATACGTGGATTGACAGGATGGTACATGGTCTTTATCAAAAACTATGCTTTGATTGCAGCACATCTGACTGATCTACTAAAGAAGCAAGTATCAATTGTATGGTCACCTGCTGAACAGTCCAGCTTTGACAAATTAAAGCAAAGCTTGGTATCAGCACCCATCCTAAAACTTTCTGATCTTAGTAAGAGATTTGAAGTGATAACTGATGCTAGCACACTTGCCTTAAGATGTGTGCTTATGCAAGAAGGTCACCCCGTACCACACTCTTCAAGGAAACTGAAGAGCCATGAAAGGAACTATGCTACCTACGATTTGAAGCTGTTATCTGTCATCCATGCTCTCAAACTTTGGAGACACTACTTGCTGGGTAACAAATTTACCCTAGTGATGGACCACAAGAGTCTTAAGTGGATTTCCACCCAGAATGAGCTCAATATGAGGCAACGATGATGGATTGAAGTGCTGGAAGAATATGATTTTGAAATCAAATACCGGCCTGGAAAGGAG
Source organism: Lygodium microphyllum (assembly GCF_053477565.2). Taxonomy (NCBI): domain Eukaryota; kingdom Viridiplantae; phylum Streptophyta; class Polypodiopsida; order Schizaeales; family Lygodiaceae; genus Lygodium; species Lygodium microphyllum. The sequence goes on from NC_141151.1 coordinate 54,298,315, forward strand.
AATGTAGTTGCCGATGCACTCAGTTGCAAGGCATTTCTGAATTCTCTGATTTTGAAAGATCCATGAGATCTCTAGCCATAAAGATATCCATGCCAAACAACCCAATTCTTGAGCTAGCTAGAGATGAGGCATGTCATGACCCAACCTATCAGAAATTGCTAAGGGAGATCCCCATCAAGGATCAAGACCCGAAGCTACAAACAAATTATCAAGAATTCTCTATCAATAGTGGACTTGTCTACTATAGGACGAGATTATGTATACCAGCAAGCCAATCACTCAAGCAGAAGATACTTTGGGAAGCCCATGACTCCCCTTTCTCGGGATATCCTAGCTATGCCAAGACCCTTAATGCAGTCAAGAAGAGCTATTATCGGGAGAGGCTCAAAGGTGACGTTCTCAAATATGTCATGGAATGTTTGTCTTGTCAATGTATTAAGGCCGAACATGTCAAAATGCTAGGGAAATTGCAACCACCTGACATTCCCCAAATGAAATGGGAATTCATTAGTATGGACTTTGTTGTTGGCCTGCCCCAAGTTCAGGGAGGATACAACTCCATTATGGTTGTGGTGGATATGCTTACCAAGGTTGCACATCTTATCCCTATTAAGACAAACTATAAAGCCTCGGACATCGCAAGGTTGTTCATCAAGGAAATATTCAAACTGCATGGGTTACCCAGAAGAATCATTAGTGATCATGACTCTCTCTTCACCTCACACTTCTGGAGGGCTATCTTCAAGGCCATTGGGACTCAACTCTATTTTAGTACAGCTTATCATCCCCAAACTGATGGTCAAACAGAACGAGTCAAGCAAGTCATTGAAGATATGCTTAGGGCACAATGCTGTCGCGAACCCAAAAAGTGGATTCAATATTTGCCACTGGTTGAGTTTTCCTACAATGCTTCTTACCAACAAAGCGTTCAAATGATCCCTTTTTAAGCATTGTATGGGCACGATTTCCACACTCCTTTAAGCTTCTCAGATCTAACCTTGAGGGTTGAAGCTTCAAAGCAGATGCTGGAAGACATGGATGACCAAATCAAGTCAATAAGACAAGACATCCAAGCCGCCAAGGACAGATAGAAGGCTTTTGCGGATTTGAAATGGCAAGACAGATCCTTTGTTGAAGGTGATATGGTCTTCATTCGCGTACATCCAAAGAAGAGTTCCCTATCCTTGGGTGAATGCAAAAAGCTAAGTCCAAGGTGTTGTGGACCCTACAAGATTCTCAAGTGCCTAGGGCCTAATGCTTACAGACTGCAACTCCCCGAAAACCTAAAAGTTCATAATGTATTCCATATCAGCCTATTGAAAAAGTATGTGCCTAACGCTAGTCACGTGCTTGATGATCAACAAGTTGTAATGCCTAGCCAAGGAGTCCTTGAGCTACGGCCTGACAAGATCTTAGATGTTAGGGAGAGGCATTTGAGATCCATAACCTTGAGAGAATATCTCATCTAGTGGAAAGATTACCCCGAAGAGGATGCCACTTGGATGGATGAAAGTACTCTCAACCAACAATACCCCCAGATCTTCTCGAGATGAGGACATCTTGGTTCCTCTAAGGGGGAGAGAATGTAATATTTTTGCACGAAATATTAATGATCCTAGACCCTGCACATCCTACGCAAGAGCAACTTAAAGTAATCTCCCGCAACAATAAAATTTTAGGCTAAGTGATCCCTCTGCGTGCACTAGCAAACTCCAGCCTGCATTGTGCATAAGAGGCCAAGGCTCCCCCCTAAGCTTGAGGGGGGAGGAGAGAGGAAGAATCAGTCATGCTGCAGTGCTGCCCGCCATCGCCGCCATGATGCCTGCACGCCGCCAAGGCTGCCGCTAGGCTGTTGCGCTGCCCCCATCATCACCATCATCATCATCAACATCTTCGTCGTCATCTTCACCTCCCTCCTCATCATCATCTCCTCCATCATTTTCTCTCTCCACGTCATCTAGAACAAAATCTTGGAAGCTTCTTTTGGAAGGTTCCATTAGAGACTTCCATAAGCCTTATTCACCCACACCTCTCCAGTTTTTCTTAAAATCGTATCTACAAGCGCCGTGTCCTACGCGGGAGAGGAGATCTCGGACTGGGAGACTTCGAAACGCGCGAGCAAACCAAGGGGGGAGTTTCTTGTGACAAATTCACTGCATAAATGCCTCCTAAGCAAAAGTCACGAGGCGCATACGCGGGAGCTTCCAACCCGAGTACGTGAGTGGACAATGCCTTGAATCTTAACGCCCAGGTTCCGATAAATTTCTTGCATGAAAATGATGCATTTAAGCATGTCTTTAATTCACATAGGCAAGTTTGAATACATTGGAAAATTTATATACTCGCATCGAATTACCAAGTTAAGTTGCATGACGAGTACTTGCATGGTCATGGTAGTTGCATACTTGAACACATATTGCATAAGTTAAAAAGGTGGATTTGTCTAAAGGCATCCTTGTTGCCTCGCAAAAAGAACAACGCATATAATACATAATGCACTTAGGTATAATTTCCTAGTTATGACGCATGTATGAGATAAATCTTAGATGCCCATTGAATGATGTCCAAATAGTCGCAATGCATGGAAAATTGCATGTGAAGATGGTTGCATTTTAGGTTGGGTTAAGTGATAAAAGGAAAGATTAAATCAATGAAGAACTCATGGCATTCACTCATGCATGGGGTTCTTCTATCAAAACTTGAATGCATCCTCATTAAAAATATCAAAGCTTTGATTTCATTGCATCAACATAAGGTTTATAAGAGTTAGCTCTGAATTGTCAATCATTATAGTTTAGGGCAAGGAAAAGTAATGATCATTGTAGATCTTATAGCTAAAGGCAAAAAGTCTATGGTTTGAAGTTGCATACTCGCATGGAATGATGCATCTCACCTATCTTCTAGTTACTTACATCTTTTTGGGGAAAGTACTTGCAATTTTAGAAGAATGTATTTGCATCCTTAAAAGAAAGGTCATCTTAAATCATGGGTTAGTTAGATCAACTAAGTGATTCACGTATAGTTGAATAGCTTACATGAGAATCATAAAGGTATGATTAGCTTGTGTACGACGATCACCTCAAAGTGCTAGGTAGGGTTAAGTTACGTTAAAATTCTGCCTAGTATCGCACTTAGGATGCCAACCTAATATTTGTGATCCAAAAGATCCTACCCATGTCCTCGAAAATGTTAGGGTTGTCAAATCGGCCGTGCAAGAATGATCTAGGGTTCTCACCCTAGTGATCGGATGACCAAATGCTAGACTTCCGCAAGGAAATTAGGAACCCTAGGGCCAAAAGCATTATCGGCCTAGTAGAGTTAGGGTTGGGTTAGGTCAAGAAGGTTCCCAAACCCTATATCTTGACCAAAAGTATTATTGACCAAGGAATACCGTGTGATGGGAGAAATAATCCCACAAGTTAGGTGCGACACCTATCTTGTGCAACAAGTTGCAACGTCACATGGTTTTGTGTCTAAAGCACAAAATAGTATTGCCACTCCTTAGAGCAAGGTTGATGAGTTCTAAGTACAAGTCTAAATTTCTAGAGGATGAGTAATCATCTTACTACATCACCCTTCCTTGGGGCTGATTTGTCAAGTTAGGGAAATTATGAATTTCCTAGCAAGCAATTGACCAATCAAGTGAGAACAACGGGGTTGTCCAGGATTTATTGCCCTTAATATATGGAAGCCTAAAGTATTGACAATTTGGGTTAACAGGGTATAAACCCTAACCCAAGGAAAGAGGGTAAACAAGCAATTCAGCTTACGAAACCCTTGGGATCTTGCCAAGTTGCGATTGATCCCGGATCAAATAGTGGATGTATTAGGAGAGAAGGATTTATACCTTAGCAAGTTGGCCATATAAACGACCACTGGAGTGCTTGTATTTGTACACTTATGAGCACTATTTGTACTTCTTTGATCAGGGAACTAATGCTAGAAAAATAACTAATGCTTCAGGTTGAAATCCTGGAGGGAGAGGTAGCATCAGTTACCCCCGACTGTCTACCTGACCCTATCCAAGGGGGTTGTTAGCCGCGCTGGGTACGTGGAGAAAAGGAAAGTTGTGGGAACTATAATCAAAGCATTCAATGATGCTCATGAGGTTGTATTTGATGTATATGCAAGTGGACTTGCATCTAAGGTAGCATTGGTAAATCACATGAAGACTATTGCAGTGTTTTAAAACACTCAAGAGCAAAGAGAGGTTGAAGCACAATTGTGGAGAGTCCATGAGAGTGCCAAACCAAATTCAAATGCCCAAGGGGTTCCTCATACTGAAGCATACTGAAGTTCAAGTTCTTGAAGTACCACCCAAGGGCATATAGGAATTAATCCAAGATATAGTAAGTCTAATTATGAAAGAGAAATTTAAGGCTACTTTAGGTGTTTAAACTTTGTTCCTTCTCTTGTCATCAAGGAATTTATCATCCTTTGTAAGGAAAACTGTTTAAAGGAGATTTTGTGTAAGAACACTTATCACAATGAAAAGTTTGAGCTAGCTATGCAAAATTTACTTAAGTTTATTTTAGATCTTATTTCAATTAAACTCTCATATGTGCTGTGTAATAATCTTGTCATGTTAGTTTTGGTTATATTTGTCCACATGGTCAAATCTCTTATCTCTAATAATCTCTTTTACTACATCACTAGTGTATGCCTATGCATATACCTTAGGATAAGAGATCCAACAATATATTGCACACCCCAAAAAAGTTTCACTATACCCCCCAAAGGAGTTTTATCTCACTAGCAAATATTAAAACAAAGATTTCATCCCTAATGTGTCTTTTGAGATGTGTATATGGAATGGTTAGTCCTTAAGAAGAAACTATGAAAACTTTATCCATGTGTCACTTATACTTGACAGTAGTTTTGGTCACATGATCAAATGTATCATGTTTAAATTTTCTTTTAATAATTATGACTAATAATCACCTTCTTTGTACATGGAATTTTGAAGGCCTTTTTAGCATTTGAGTATGTTTAACATTATAATGATAATATAATTTTTGTAAACTAATTACAATCCTCTATTGTTAGTAGCCCAAGTATCCTTATAATTAGTGATAAAAAGTAGGTATGGAAAAATGACTTTATTAGAATAGATTTTACCTCAAAGAAGTCATCATTTATATTTTCTTCACCTCATGATATTACTATTGGTTAGATTTGTCCACATGGTCAAACATCGAAACTTCTTGATTAAGTAGATCATGCTAAGACATTCTCTTTCAATGACCAAATATTTTCTCTCTAGATTGGACAATCATCTACTTGCATTAAATACTAGACAGAACCATCCATTTGTATCTCTCGAATTATGAAAGGCTTGAAGAAAGGATAACATGATTACTTGATCAAGCTTAACAAGGTAAATCAAGATGGTCAGAGACAGAATAAGAACTATTCTGGCTAAAAGAGTACGCTCGACATATTTCTTGAAGAGCTAACTGAGTTACCTCCGGAAAGAGAAGTTGATCATGAGATCAAACTTGTTTTAGGAGTTGCTCCAGTGGCAAAGAAACCTTACAAAATTTCTATTCTTGAAGCCATCAAACTAAAAGATCAACTCAAACAACTACTAGAACAAGGGTATATGTGGCCAAGTAGTTCACCATGGGGAGCCCCAGTATTATTCCAAAAGAAGAAAGATAGAACTCTCCGTCTTTGTATCGACTACGGAGGGCTAAACCATGTAACACTAAAGAATAAGTACCCTATCCCAAGGATTAGATGAGCTTCTTGATCATCTACAAGGAGCAAGGATATTTTCTAAGATTGATCTTCCGTCGGGATATTACTAGATCAGAGTCAACAATGAAGATATTACTAAAACCTCCTTCAACACAAGATACGATCATTTTAAACTCACTGTGATATCATTTGGGTCGACAAATGCTCCAGCTACCTTCAACAGGTTGATGCACGACATTTTCAAACCTCATCTCGATGATTTTATTCTTGTATTCTTTGATGAAGTTCTAACTTATTCTAAGCAGGAAGAAGATCATGAACCACATCTTTGTATTGTGTTGTAGACGATGAGAGCACACAAACTGTATGCCAAGAAGAAGAAGTGTGCCTTCTTCAAAAGGAAGATTGAGTACTTGGGATTCATAGTGTCTTCTAAAGATATATCAGTAGATCCTACAACGGTCAAAGCTATTCAAGATTGGCCACCCCCAACCACTATCAAGGAAGTGAGAAGTTTTCTAGGTCCGACAGGATGGTATAGGATATTCAGTAGAAACTATGTCCAAATTGTAGCACCTCTTACAGATCTACTCAAAAAGCAAGTTGCCATTAACTAGACGCTAATTGAACAATCTAGCTTTGAGCAACTAAAGCATAGTTTGGTAAGTGCTCCTATCTTAAGGCTACCTAACTTAAGCAACGAATTTGAAGTTGTCATAGAAGCTAGCTCTCTTGCATTGGGATGCGTACTAATGCAGGAAGGTCATCCTATAGCTCACTCTTCGAGAAAGTTGAAAGCCCATGAAAAGAGATATGCTACTCATGACCTAGAGTTGTTAGCTATGATTCATGCTCTCAAATTATGGAGACATTAATTGCTTGGAAATAAGTTTTCTTTAGTCACGGATCATAAAAGTCTTAAGTGGATTTTACTCAACCTGATCTTAAAATGACACGATGGTGGATCGAAATTTTTCAAGAGTATGACTTTGAAGTTAAGTTCAGACCTGGTAAAGAAAATGTAGTAGTAGATGCCCTTAGTTGTAAAGCCTTCCTTAATGCTCTTATCAATAAAGAACCATCTAGGGCACAAACTCTAGCTACAATGGTATCAATGCCAAATAATCCCAAACTCAAGACTAAGTATTAAGAATTGTTTTGGGAAGTTCAAAATAATTGTTTTGGGAAGTTCAAAATAAGGAACAAGATCCCAAACTCAAGACTAAGTATTAAGAATTCTGTACAAATGAAGACGAAGGACTTGTTATTTCAAAATGAGACTATGCATTCCTTCAAGTCAAACTCTCAAGAGAAGGATACTTTGGGAAGCACATGATTCTCATTTTTCAGGACACCCGAGATATGAAAAAACTCTTAATGTTGTTAGGAAAAGTTATTACTGGCAAAAACTCAAGGGTGATGTACTTAAGTATGTCACTGAATGTCTAAATTACCAAATGGTAAAATCTAAACATGTCAAGTTACCAGGGAAACTCTAGCCACTTGACATTCCCTAGATGAAATGGGAATTTATTAGCATGGACTTTGTAGTTGGGTTACCTTCTGTACAAGGAAGATATAACTCAATAATGGTAATAGTAGACATGCCAACAAAGGCCACTCATCTTATTCCAACAAAAACCAATTACAAAGCTTCAGATATTGCAATAACTTTTGTAAAATAGATTTTTAGGTTGCATGGGTTACCTAAAAGGATCATCAGCTGATCATGATTTTCTTTTCACATCACATTTCTGGAAGAGTTTATTTGAAGCCATTGGAACCTAACTTTGTTTCAATATTGCTTATCATCCACAAATTCATGGGCAAATAGAATGAGTTAATCAAGTGATTGAGGATATTCTGCACGCATATTGTAGCAAGGAACCTAAGAGGTGGATTCAATATCTACCCTTACTAGAATTTTCTTATAATGCCTCCTATCATTGAAGTATTCAAATGACTCCATTTCAGGCACTATATGGTCAAGATTTCCATATACCACTAAATTTTTATGATCCTACTCTAAGGGTAGAAGCTTTGAGAAAATGTTGGAAGAAATGGATGATTAAATCAAGATTATCAGACAAGATATTCAAGCTGCCAAGGACCGACAAAAGGCATATGCTAATCTGAAAGGGTAAGAACAAATCTTCAAAGAAGGAGACATGGTCTTCGTCCGTGTCCATCCAAAAAAGAGTTATTTATCTAAAGGAGAATTTAAGAAGCTAAGTCAAAGAAAATGTGGACCCTATAAGATTCTCAAGTGCTTAGGACCAAGTGCTTACAACATACAACTCCGTGAGAATATAAAATCCATAATGTATTTCATGCTAGCTTATTGAAAGCATACGTAGCTAACCTGAACCATATACTTGATGATCAACAAGTTGTAATACCTAACCAAGGAGTCCTTGAACTACAACTTGACAGAGTAATTGATGTAAGGGAGAGAAATTTGAGGAGTAGAACCCTTAGAGAATAGCTTGTCTAATGGAAGGATTGTCCTAAAGAAGATGCTACATGGATAGATTAGAATGTTCTTCATCAACAATACCCACGGTTTGTCTCGAGATGAGGACATCTCGATTTCTCTAAGGGGAGGAGGATGTAATACTTCCACGCAATTAAAATTCAGTTGGTTAGTTCGAAAGTTAGTTAGTCAATTAATAAGGTAGTAAGGTTATTAACTAAAGTAAAAACTAACTAACATTAATAACTAACACTTTTTATTTAATTACTAAAAAAAGAGAGTCATAACCCAATTTTTTTTTCAATTTGACAAGGATTGTAGCCACCCATCACAAAAATTACAATGTGAATGAGAGTTATGAGCCATATTAGTTATTAATGTCAATGTGTAAAATATGGATGGTCCAAAAATATTAGATTTTGGATAAGATTAGCATATTTTTTATATTGTGGATGTTATTTATTATAAATATCCTAAAAAGATATGAAAATATCAAGAACAAGATGTCATGTAAGAAAAGCAATTGGCTTTTTCAGCCAGTTTTGAAGATTTAATGAAAAAAAAAGAATGATTGGCGAAATTGCGCAAGTCAGGATCGCAGTGTATAGGCAACAAACAATAGTTTGAACAAGGAGAAGAAGGAGGAGTGATCCAGAATATTTCTAACAAGAGTCTTAGAGTTTTAAACCCCTTTTGGAGGCAATGTAACTATCAGATTTGTGATTTGAGCATCAGACTACATCTTAGAAGTTTTAGATTGCTGATTTTTCCAAGATTCCCTCCACAAAGAGCTCTTCTTCTCAGTCACAATCCTTCTTATCTTGTTTAGCTATAAATAATGAGGCATGGGGAGCAATTAGAGAGGCATAAGGATACCCCAAGAGGTTGTAAGAGAGAGGTAGAGAGAGGGAGGTAGAAGGATACCCCTCCAAGAGGCTGTGAGAAGGAGCTTGAGAGAGTAGAGTAGTTTATTATCGTCCAACAGAAGGTCGAATTATGACCCATGGGACCTTTTCAGATATACAATGATTCTCCTCCCCCATGGTAGGAAGAAAGGGTAGCTATGGTGAAAGAACGATCTATGCAGCATGTTCTCCCGAGAGTGTAACATGTGGGTGATGAGAGCCCCTAACTTCGATATAGGAGTAGTAGTAAAAAATTGGTGAAAAGGCCCCTGTAAAGGCATATGCTGGGCATGTCATAATCATGTGCTCCTCTGATTCTACACTCTATAGTAGTCCACACAACTTGCATAACCTCATCTCTCTTTCATGTCCACTGCATGCACCTATCTCGATCAATAAAGTGTGTGATTGAGTATGAAGTCGTGCAATACTCCGTCTAAATACCACTGAGAGTGGGTTGGCTATGTATGGCTGTGTGTGTGCCTCTGCCTGCATGTAGGATTCCCAACATGAAGGATAGATATGCATACTGTAATAAGAAAGTTTGCCATTTGCTCCCTTGCTTTGATATTTTTCTTGATATGCTCATAAGAGGTCTAATTGAAATGTGTCCATGCATATATCATTGGATGCCATATCTAGATATCTACCCACTCCCCATCCTTTAAACCATTCTTGCATATCTAGCACCCATCCTGTTGAAAGCGCTTTACTTTTTCACATTTTTTGTAGGTGTGTGCTAGCATTCCATGCCCATTTGGGGAGCCTACTATCATCGATTTGATGTACTCAAGTGGCATATCTTAGTATTCGAATCCTAGCATGTACCTCAATCGGCCGACGGCCAATTTCCAAAAGCGTAAGTACATATGGTGTGGTGCTTTTGATGCCCAAATGTCTATGAATAAAAACTTTTTTTAGCTTCTTAACATCGTTCCATGCAGATGAGGAGATGCTCCCCCCCCCACACTTCCACTTCATATAATGCCATTTGTAGAACATATGCATCAAAAATCATACAGCATATTTTCCAACATTTAGTATCTCTACGGTTGCAGTCATTTTAAAAGTGATAACACTTGGTTTTCCTTGCCGCTAATCACCGCTCCACACATGTATGCGATCTGTGTCTACAGGTATCTTAATCCCCAAGTATTTGAAAGTAGATACTACCTCTATAGACTGTCATGTGTAATGTACTTTTGGTGGGGGTCTTTGATTGCTTGGTACGCATAGCCATTAGCTTTGTTTTTTATACATTCACTGTCAAACCACTATCTTGACAAAACCATTCAAGAATCCCATGAACCATTGCATACATTCCCCAGTATATGTAAAGAAGACCACATCATCTGCATAAAGCAGGGGCAAGATGGCAAACATACCAATATGCAAGCTTTTGGCTTCCTCTTCATTCATAGCTGCGAGAAGTATTTCCTCTAGCTTATCAATGCATAAACCAAATAATGTAGAGGAGAGCGAGCAACCTTGTTTGACTCCCATATTACTCTCAGATACTTGTGGCACCCCGTTGCTGTTGAGATATCGAGATCCACTCGTGATATGCCAAGGTGACCGTTGTGCATTTATGTCACCGACTTGTCAGTTGCAGATGCAATTGGTACACCGCCCATGAATAATAGCTAGATGACAGCTATCCTTATCTACTCTAGTTCATGGCTCAGTTAGTATGCCACCTTAGTTAGTTGAGTTTGGTTTGAGACCCATATATAGGGTTCTTCTATTTCTATGTATTAGAGTTCTTTTTGGCTTACACAACTAAGAAGAGGAAAATTGTTTTCAGCCTCTACCTTTGTGTGTATTCCCCCATTGTGCAAGCAAGAAAGCTACAAGTGAGACTCCTTCCTTCTCTCCCACAATCTTGACATGGTATCAGAGCCTTGTTCGTGGTAAGGAGCTTAAGAAAGCAAGCCAAGTTCGCGGTGTTCTGGTAAGAGGACCAGTGTTGCTTTCATTTTTCTATTCTGGGAGCAAGTCTCTGCAGGTAGCACAGCCGAAAAGTGCAAGAGTGCATTGTCTTATATTGAGACACCCTTTGCGGTGTAGTAGAAGGGCAGTATATACTGCGGGCGAAGGGCTTTAGCTCTCGATTACTCTGTTTTTTTGATTTGAGGCCATTTCGGGGCCTGTTTTGGAGGTGAAATTTTTTTGCACGCACTCAGGAAAAGGCCAAGTTTTATGTTGTGCGACCACGGTTCTACAGATCGGTGAAAAGTTATTGTAGAAATTGCATCGTATGCCTATGCGCAGAGACATTGGGAGTTACAGAATCATCCTTGTTGCCTGTTGATGCAAAATCGTCACTAGGAAGTGACTGTGTGGTCAAATACCACTTTCGTCAGTTTTGCAAATTTACCCTTGTGAGGCTGAAGCTGTGTTCTTTGCAGTGACAAAATTTTTTGCAGTGTTCTATAATGGCATCTGATTCTCTTTCACAGATTGTCACTGAAAAGCTTGACAAGAACAACTTCCAAGCATGGAATTTTAGAATGACGAATTTCCTTATGGGAAAAGGATATTGGGAATTCGTTGCAGGAAATGAAGAAGAACCAGTTCTTCCTGATGTTCCCAATCAACAGCAAATGCAGGCATTTAAAGCATGGCATGAGAGAGCCAGGAAAGTTATGTACTGGCTGTCTATCAGCATTTCAGACTCTATGATTATGCATATTCAAGATGCAAGTACGCCAAAGGAGGCATGGGATACTTTGTCAAAAATGTATAGCACAAATACGCAAGCCAAGAAAATGCAGCTCAAGCAAGAGTTGCACAATGTGCAAAGAGAAAATATGAGCATCAATGACTACCACATGAAGGTGAAAAAGATTGCAGATGCACTTGCTTCCATTGGGTCGCTAGTGGAAGACGATGATTTAGTTTCTATGACCTTGAATGGTCTAGGAAAGGATTATGCACAGTTCCAAACATCCATTTCCGTCCGTGAAAGATTTCCTGATTTTGAGGAGTTGATTGCTCTTCTAATTTCTGAGGAGCAAAGAAATGGTGGTGCATCCTCTTCAGAAGGAACTTCAAAAGAAGCTGTCTTCTACTCAAATGCTGGAAGAGGTAGAGGCAGAGGTAGAGGAGGCTGATCTGGAGGCCGTGGTAGAAATCAAAATATACAGCAAACTCAAGAAAACCAATCCTATGGAGGAGGACGTGGTAACTCTAGAGGCAGGGGGAGCCAAAGAGGTCGTGGTGGATGGCAAAGAGGCCAAAATGCAAACAGTAATGTTGAATGCTACTACTGTGGTAAAATGGGTCATATGGCTAAAGATTGCTATAAAAAGCAGAATGACATCATGAATGGAAAATTGCAACAAGGGAATTATGCATCTTCTAGTAGACAGGGTGATGACAGAAATGAGCATTTGTTTATGGTGCAGCACATGAACAATTCTGTGACAAGTGCAAAAGAAAGCAACGATGTATGGTATGTTGACTCAGGTGCATCAAACCACATGACAGGTCATGCAGAATGGATGGAGGATGCAAGGAAAATGGAAAAACCAGGATTTATGGAGACTGGTGATGATACTGCACATCCTATTGTGCAGATTGGAAAATTTCCTTTGTCTATGCAGGATGGAAAAAAGAAATACCTATCCGATGTATTTCATGTCCCGAATATCACCAAGAATCTGGTTTCCGTTAGTCAAATGGTTGAGTAGGGCTTGCAGGTCAGATTTAATCCTCATGGATGCTTTGTTGAGGATATGAAAAATAAAGGTCGCTTGATAGCAAAAGGAAAGAAGAAGGGCAGAATGTTTACGTTGGATGCAGATATGCCTGAATTGAGTGCAGCAATGTTTGCACATGGGACCGGTGTAGTTGCAAATATTGATATCTGGCATAAATGCATTAGTCATGTTAATGTACAGCGACTTAAATCAATGCAGGCCCAAAATATTGTTGCAGGATTTCCTAAATTCAAGGCTGCAGAAATGCATAAGGTATGTGAAGCCTGTCAATTTCGAAAACAGGCAAGGAAACCATTTCCTAGACATGTTCAAGAGAGTAAGAAGGCATTGGAATTAATCCACTCTGATGTGTGGACTACTAAAGCTGCATCTCTTGGAGGCTGTCATTATTTTGTCACTTTTATTGATGACCATAGCAGAAAAGTTTGGGTGTATTTTATGAAAAAGAAAAGTGAAGTTTTTGGGCATTTTAAAACTCTTAAAGCTATGGTTGAAAAAGAAACAGGCCTGCAAATAAAATGCCTAAGGTCAGATGGAGGGGGAGAGTACCTCTCAAATGAGTTTGCAAGGTTCCTGCAGGAGCATGGCATAAAGCAGCAATATTCATGCAGTCATACCCCACAACAAAATGGAATTGCAGAAAGGAAAAACACGCATATTAGAGAGGTATCTCATGCCATACTCAATGAAAAAGACTTGCCAAATTTTTACTGGCTGAAGCAGTTGCTATAGCAGTCTACATAATGAATAGGACTCCCACTGTAGCAATACATGGGATGACTCCAGAGGAGAGGTATACTGGTAGGAAACCAGATATTTCTCATTTGAAGATTTTTGGTTGCATTGCCTATGTCATGTGCCAAATGAGTTGAGATCCAAGTTGGATCCAAAAGCTGAGAAGTGCATCTTTATTGGTTACTCTCTGCAGCAAAAAGGGTATAGATGCTATAACCTTTCTACTCGTAAGTTTACAGTGAGCAGAGATGTTGTTTTGATGAGATGAGTAGCTGGTATAAACCAGTAAATGTGATTGATGATGTAGATGCACAAAATGGTAATGCTGCACAGAATTCACAGCAGTAGTCACAAAATATTAGTGGACCTGGAGCGTCCTCTAGCAGTGGTTCACATTCTTCGCCATGGACAGGAAGATTGAGATCAGGAGAATCTTCTCAAAGCAATGCAGATAGTGGTATTCAGGTATCATGAAAAGGAAAATAGAAGGTAGATCAGCCCATGTTTGATGTGAATGCAGGTCACTCTTATGTGGATGGTGAATCCAGTGGCTCAGAACAGAGCATTGATGATGAGTTGGGTATTCCTTCTATTGTTACACCTGGAGTAAGGAAGACCATGGATGTTTTGAGAGCACCTGGGAGTGAACCTATTTTGCGTAGGTCTACCATAGCTAGGTATCCTGTGGATAGGCTGAAATATGATGGATTTATAGCCATTCACTATGCCTATATGGTCAAAGTGATACAGGAACCAAAACCCACTTCTTTTGAGCAAACCATGGGAAAAGAAAAATGGGAAAAAGCCATGGATGAAGAAATGGATGCCTTGGAAGCAAATGCTACATGGGAATTGGTACCTTTGCCTAAAGGTAAGAATGTAATTGGATGTAAGTGGGTTTATAAGGTGAAGCACAATGCAGATGGTTCTGTGAACAGACACAAGGCAAGATTAGTAGTCAAGGGGTATGCACAAACATATGGCATCGATTATGAAGAAACATTCAGTCTGGTTGCAAGGATGGCAACCGTAAGACCAGTCATTGCTATGGCTGCATCAAAGGGATGGTCTTTACATCAGATGGATGTAAAGAATGCCTTCTTGCATGGTGATTTGCAAGAAGAGGTCTATATGGAGCAGCCACCAGGTTATGTGCATACTATTCATCTTGAGTTTGTTTGCAGGTTGAAGAAAGCCTTGTATGGCTTGAAGCAAGCACCTAGAGCATGGTCTGACAAGATAGAACAGTATCTTGTCACTATTGGCTTTCAGATTTCCAAGGCAGATTTCTCACTTTATGTGAGAAAACGAGAGAAAGGTATTATGCTACTTGTCATTTATGTTGATGATTTGATTATGATAGGTGACAGTGATGAAGATATCCTTCATGTGAAAATGCTATTGAAGCAGAAGTTTGAGATGAAGGATTTGGGAGAGCTGTGTTATTTCTTGGGCATTGAGGTGATTAGATCACCAAGTGGGATACGGCTCTTGTAGAGGCAGTATGGATTGGACATGCTGTCCAAATATGGGATGACAGGCTGTAAGCCTATTTCAGTTTCTTTGGAGCAGAATGTGAAGCTGAGCGCAGATGCACGTGAGCTTCTAGAAGACCCTACTATATACAAACGCATAGTAGGAAGTTTGATTTATATGACTATTACCAGGCCAGATTTGAGCTATGCTGTTGGATTGGTAAGTCAGTTTATGTAGGCTCCAAGGAAACCGCATTTGGATGCGGCTAGACGCATACTCAGGTATGTGAAGTCCACATTGTAGTATGGACTACTTTATGAGAGTAGGGTTCAGATACAGTTGCATGGATATACTGATGCTGATTGGGCTGGTAGTATTTCTGATAGACGATCTACTAGTGGATATGTGTTCTTTTTTGGGAGTGCTGCAGTCACTTGGAGCAGCAAGAAACAGCCTACAGTTGCCTTGTCGAGCACAGAGGCTGAGTACAGGGGTGCAGTAATGGCTGCATGTGAGGCAGCTTGGTTGCATAAGCTACTTTATGATATGCATCAGCCTATAGATGGGCCAGTTGTCATTTATTGTGACAACATGAGCAGTATACACTTGGCAAATAACCCAGTCTATCATGTTAGAACAAAACAAATTGAGGTGCATTATCACTATGTGCGGGAGAGGGTTTTACTAGGTCTTATTGATCTAGTTTATGTCAGCATAGAGGATCAGGTAGCTGACATATTTACGAAGGCATTGGGCGCAGAGAAGCTGCGCAAGTTCAGAGACCTGCTTGGTGTGTAGGAATTGGGATTGAGCTCGAGGGGGAGTGTTGAGATATCGAGCTCCACTCGTGATATGCCAGGGTGACCGTTGTGCATTTATGTCACCGACTTGTCAGTTGCAGATGCGGTTGGTACACCGCCCATGAATAATAGCTAGATGATAGCTATCCTTATCTACTCTAGTTCGTGGCTCAATTAGTATGCCACCTTAGTTAGTTGAGTTTGGTTTGAGACCCATATATAGGGTTCTTCTATTTCTATGTACTAGAGTTCTTTTTGGCTTACACAACTAAGAAGAGGAAAACTGTTTTCAGCCTCCACCTTTGTGTGTATTCCCCCATTGTGCAAGCAAGAAAGCTACAAGTGAGACTCCTTCCTTGTCTCCCACAATCTTGACAGTTGTGACCTTTGAGGCAGCATACCACTCGTTGATATATCCATGGGGGGTTCACTCATAGTAAAGAAGACATGTCACCTGCATGCAATGACTTCTACAAGAACCCCTATTGATGAAGCTTGTAAGACTAATATATCCCCCTATTTAAGCTTATAAGATATATGCATGTATGACTTTTTATGTATCCCCTTTCTTAAATGTAAGTTTTCATAGAACATATACTAACTTTCTTTTTAAAAATTGTAATTATCCTAAGTAAATAAAAGTATCAAAATGTTCATATCACAAAGTGATTTATGTAGTGGTACTTGTATACCATCGAAGTATGTGTCGCAATGTTTTTGAGTGCCCATGCCCCCTTACCACATGAGGAGAGAGACTAGGGGAATCGAACCCCTTTATACTTAAAGTGGGGAGTTGAATCTCTCTACCAAAACCATGGGAGAGTACCAACTCCCCCCCTTCCACACTATGATTAATTCAATAACTCTACTGTGTGAGGGTTTAGGGTTTTAACCTTACTTGTCAAGGTCTCTTGTATGCCATGGAGAAACCAATCTATGGAGAGAGGTGATCCAATGCATCCCCCCCTTCTTTTTTCCCTCTATCCCCTCCTTAAATTTAAGTTCAATATAGGAAATTAAGAGGGGTCTACCTCTAATGTATATGCTTAAGTGTCCCCTTCCAAAACCCCCCTCCCTTACACTCATGTGATACAATACAACATCTATAGTGAACCCCCTAGGGTCTTAACAAGATTACACGGTATTTCCTCTTTCCCAACACATTCATCTCTTAGATTCTCTATGACACCAACTTGTTGAAAAAAATGCAATATCACTCTTTAAAGTAAATAAGAGGACTACCATAAACATCCACATACCATGGATACACAAAATCACTAGTAAGTCCATCAATGGTTTGGGTCTCCTTTTTTATGCACTATCTTTCTTTGCCATTGAATAGTTCTACAAAGAGGAAAAGTTGTCAAACAAAAGTGGATCTAAAAATAGTCAAAATTCACAAAACTTAAATAAATGTATAAGATTTCTAGGTTTAAAATTGAAAACACAACACCACAAGATTTTACAAAATAAAAGATAAATATACTCCAAAGGGACTCTTTCATAAAATAAAATATTAAAATTTGAGATTAAGTGTGGTATGAGATCTAACCATAAATATATGTGGTTATGTATTAAATCTCATGTATTATTTTTGCTCTAAGTAAGTATTAATTATGTTTTCCTTGCAAGAATCATACAATAGAAACTTTGCCATGGGATTTGGTTAGAAGATCAAATTATGTTAATAGTGAGACTTGGCCATGGGCTTAACCAAATGGTCAAGCGATAATGAAATGTTGACTATCAATGTGATATGAGATATAGTGAAAAATCATTGTGGTTATGTAGAAAATCTCATGGATGATTTTGTCCCTAAATTAACATTGGATTTCTTCTCCATGTAAGTTTCATATGCAAGGATCATACTCTAGGAACTTTGCTAAGGTTTTTGGCCATGTGGTCAAATCCTATTTAATCAAAAAATGAGATATAACCCAATATGAGATCCACCCATACATCAATGTGGTTATGTAGCAATCTCACAACTCCATTTGGCCCAAAGTAAACATTTCAATTATTGTACATGTAAGTTTCCCTTGAAAGGAGTCATATTGTAGAAACTTTGCCATTGGTTTTAGCCATGTGGTCAAATCTTATTTAGTCACAAGACTGATGTATGAGATTAGAAACTTTGCCATTGTTTTTTACCATATGGTTTTTAAAGGCTAGTTAAATAAAGGATGTGATTTATTGTAATATGAGATTCACATATAAACAAATGTGGCTATGTAGCAAATCCCACAGATATAAACATAAGGTAATGTGAAAAACACTTGAAAGGTGGAGATTTGACCTCAAGGTGAAACTTACAAGATATCTATATTTTTATAAACTAGTTTTAACTATATGTCCAAATCTAGTTTCAGAACCATATGAAGAAAGTGGTTCATTTGTTGCAACATATTGTGAAACTCGATTTGACTATATAGCCAAATATCATTTTATAGTGGAAGGAAAAAAGTGATCTCATGGTTTGCAAGATTTATGAGATTAGATTTGATCATATGGCTGAATGAAACAAGAATGGGGGGTTCTTTGATACTAGCATTGATAACAAAATGAACATTCAACCATATGGCCAATTTTTATTTTGTAGTGGAATGGACAAAGTGGCCAATTTATGGCAAAATGATATGATATTTATATATTACCACATGGATAGGAAGTTATGAAAAAATGAAATAAAACAAATGGTTTATGGAAACAAAGTGGTTCACTTGTTGCAAGTCAAGTTTTGACCACATGGCCAAACTTCCTATGAAAAAATGAAATAAAACAAATGTTTTATGGAAACAAAGTGGCTCGCTTGTTGCAAGTCAAGTTTTGACCACATGGCCAAACTTCCTATAATTATAGTAAGTAATTAAGGAGTTCCAAGTAGAATATGGTCTTCCTTTTTGGAGATAATATAGAAGATGTTTGTCTTAGAATATTTTGCCATACAACCAAATCTAGCATACCCAAAATTTGTGTGATTGAACCCATCATAGATTTAGCCTTAATTTCTCAATATTAATTCCCAAAAAAGTGGTTTTTTTACTGTAGAACAAGATTTTACACGTGGCCAAATTATAGAAATTAAGGAATTCTAAGTAGAAAATAGTCCTCCTTGTTGTTGAAAGTAAGTAAGGGTTGCTAATACAAGAAAGCATTTGACGAAATGGTGAAATGTCATTCTTGTAGTAGAATGAACAAAGTGGTTGATTTATTTCAAGATATTGTGATATTAAAAGAGTTTTTGTTTTGGTCAAGAGATAGCTTAAGGAGAAGATTTGGCCACATGGCCAAATCTCTCAGTATATTGGAAAAAATAACAAAAATTAATTCTTATATTATAAGAAAAGAATTGACCACATAGCCAAATCTCAAATTGTATTGGATAAAATAACAAAAAGTACTTCTTATATTGTAAGAAATTTTTTGACCATATGGTCTAATCTATAGATTGGCAAAATATCATGATATGTGTTGTTAGAAGATCGAATTTCATCCTATGGAAAAATCATATATTATGTTCCATATAAATGCTTTATTGAGTATTGGTAAGTATTGTATGGCCATATGCTTATTGCAAAGAGTCATAAAGAATATAATGATCAAATATTATGAAAATGCTTTTACTATGAAAATATAGTATAATAGAGAGTGCTATATAGTAAAGTATAATATGATGCATAAAAACTTGATAGAATGCTCCAATATTAGTGAAGGATATAAGAAATATAAGGCCAAATTTAGCCTTGAGGCAAAACCTTAAGGTATGTAGAATCACACAATAGAAAGTAAGGTTAGTATTTTGAAAGTACTCATTGATGAAAGCTATCATTCACAGGGTAGTGGGCATAAAAAAAGGCAAGCACTCTAAAAGATCGATCAAGCAATTGGGAAGAAAAAGAATTCATTGAATTTCCAAGAGTAAGTGTCTAATCTCATTAGTACAAAAGTAAAGATTGCATTTAATTGTCACACGTGATTCTTATTTAGATCATGCTTGTAATGCTTGATCTTAATATTATTTTATGCTAATCACATGAAAGATTAGTAGTGTGATTTGTGGTAATTGTATGGATTGAATTGATCAAGATAGAGTATGCATTAGTAGAGATTAGAAAAGAAGTGGAGAATCACTAGTACCAAATCAGTGTAGTTCAACTCAATATCAAAATTAAAGTAGAGAAGAGTTTTAAACATGTTGTATTAGTAGAAGTAAGCAATTTGTGCTATTCAATGTAATAGAAATCACCCATGAAGTAAAGCAGATGTGCTAGGGAGTGGCGATCATTCACTGCCTTACAAACATTGCTGAACATTTGGAGCAAGGTTTCTGATTTGAAGGCGCATGCAATTTTGGTCACAATAGCCAGATTCAAATCAAAATTTGCAATACACAATCTATTTTAGTTGAGAAAATGAAATAATAGAGAGTATTCAGAGAAGAGCTGGGGGATAGGATTGTCAAACATTAGGAGCAAAAAACTTACATTAAGAGAGGGACAACAAGAGCACAAATAGAAATGCAAAGGATTAGGGATGCAAAACCTGCATTTATAAAAATGCAACAGAGAAAATGCTCAAGTCAAAGAGTTGTGTGGAAGAGAGAGGGAGGGAAAGATAAACTTTTTTTCCCAAAACCCCTCCCCTACTCGAGGTGTTGCCCCTAAATTCCTATGGGGGTGCATTGCCTCTCAATCCCTTGCAACTACTCTTGCCCCTAGATTGCCACCTGGAGGGGATACCCCTAAGAACCCACGATTGGGATACTACCCGTATTTCCACAACTAGAGATATTGCTTATACACTCCCTATTCTACCTTGCTAGAGATTCTACTCTCAAACTGTCATTAAGGTGGCTTCGAAATCCCCAATGGCATTACACATTACACATTAAATATGCATAATCTTATAGAACATGATTTAACATCTTTTAATTATATTTATTAATTATTAATTATATTATATTATAAATATTTTTAAATATATTTTGATACTATATTCCATGATATGCACATAGTTTTTGTTTTGAATGAAGCTCTAACCTCTAACCTTTGCAATGATCAGTTGCCTCTTTATATAAATAGACTTCTCATTTGAGTTATCAAAACCTTGAAACTATGACAATATTGTGTTTTCTACAACAAATACTAAGCTACAAATTTACATTTTTAGCAGTACGGTAGCCTTCTTTTAAGAAAACCTATGTATACTCGCTCAGACTTTGATATCGTGTGGGAGTATGCAATGAAAGAGGAACATAGATATTGAGAAAAAAGAAGAAGAGAGGCAACAATAGGAATGAAAGAGAAAATTGCACTGAAACTAAAAAGAATATTGAATACAATAATTAAAATATACACTAAAACTGGAAATAATATTGAATATAATAATTGAAAGATCATGCATGCATCCTAAAGTATCGATGAGAGCATCAGATTAGGTTGAAAAATGGTGACAACGCCAAAGATAGTGATTGTTGCACTTCACAAGCTCAATGATGGGACTTTGGATATCCTCTTAATTATTCAAGTGGCCTAATTTGCAAAGTACAAAGGCTATCTCTCACCTAGTCTCTCACACACATTAAAGACACCTAAATTGATTGCTTGACCTAAACATGTCTAGGATTCAAAAATAGAGAATTGGCTCAATGCTGATATGGGGATATGGCTGCTTGACTTCCATCAAAAGATCATGGATGCGGGCAAGATTGAACATACTAATGTGATGAACAAGGCATGATATATTTGGATCAGAGTACACACTAGACAACATATGATCGCATGCAATTGTGTAGGCTTGGAATCCCAGTGTGCTATCTTGCATGTATCACAACAAGCATTTGACAGCCTCAGACTAGCTCATTTGACATGTTGACAATGACAGTGTTAGACATGGGAGTGCATGATAAGTGTTTTGATGCTGATTGATCTATGGATGTGGTATGGTTATGCCTCAGAGATTATATCATAATTGCAAAGGATATTGACACATTGACTTTTTTTTGGCAATGACACTTATGGTGGCACTCATATGCTCATGTTAACATTGAGATGTCGATGAACTTGTTTATGTTGGCAATTATGTACCCCTATTTTGCAATGATGCTTATGTGGTCATGATATGATCATGTTTGACAAGTTTATTCTCTTGTTGGCAATGTATTAGCCCTAATCAGCAAGGATTTGGTTCATATTGGCAATGGTTCCCACGCACAGTGATGCATGGAAGTTGCAAAGTATTGCAGGGATGCAGACTCAGGGAACTACTAACAAAAGTCAATTACAACAAAGCCTTCTTATGTGATTGAGCACGGACCCCATAGCTCAATTCGAAGAGGGCATTTTCCCCTTTGATTTGAGCCAAAAATCTTCCCATTCTGCCCTAAGGTTTGGGAGATACGCCCAATTTTGTGCTCAGAGGTACTGTGGGACAGGCAGCAGTCCTACACAGTCAGCCCACAAAAGTCAATTACAGCAAAGCCCTAATCATTTACTATCAAATATATTTTTGCATAGCCTCATAGAGGGGATTGAGAGATTTAATTTGAATCAAAAAATTTGGCAATCGGGATATTTCCATTTCTATAACAAGGGGTCTGGTGGACTGCACTTGGGATGGCATACCACAAGGGTAAAGCAAAGGCCCAAGAGGATTTCCAGCATGAAATAAGGGACTCCCATGCCTCAATGAATGATCCTAGCTCAACCCAAGAGGATCGTGAAGACATGTTTGGAGAGGGTGCCCCCGAGATGGACTGCTTCTCTATGCTCAACCATACTCTATGCCAACATGAGACCCGTCATGCTGACTGGCATCGAGAGTTGGAACAATGCCATAGGGATATGGAAACCTGCCAAGATCAGTGTCATTCTGAGATGATGACCAAGACAAACTTACTCATCGAGCACATGGGTGCCCTCATCCCCACCATCGCACCCTCCTCCGGCTCAGCCCAAGGAGCATGTCCCTCCTTGTGAGGCCAACTCCCCTCCTACCTTGGAGACCGGGTGTAACCCACAAGGTTTTGGTGGCACCCATGGCCTTCCCCATAGCACCTATGAGTTGGGTGAGCCCTCTATGCGACATGATGAACCCATTCTCCCATCACCCGTGAGACGAACCCTTCTAGCCCATCCTTGGGACCACAACTCCCCCGTAACGGAAGCTATATGCACACTCATGGGAATGGCCAGCAAGGGCCTAATGCAAATTTTGGGTAGCATGGAATGCAAGGTGTACATGGGCAGCATGCACATGGCCATGGGCATCATGCACATTGCAGTTTTGGGCAGCATGGTCATTTTGGACAGCAAGGTCCTAATGTGCAATTTGGTCCTCATGTAATGCATGGGCAGCATGGCCCCCATGGAAATTTTGGACAGCTAGGGATTGGACAACAAGGCATGTATGGGCAGCACAACATACATGGGCAGCATGTAGCACATGGCATACATGGACAACAAGGCCCTAATAATCAGTTTGGCCCACATGTAATGCATGGGCAGCATGGCACCCATGGACATTTTGGTCAGTAAGGCATGTATGGGCATTCTCACGGACATTATGAGTACCATGACCATTGGCATGGATTCAATGTGCAAAGGCCAGTGCATGCGCCTACTTATGGTCAACATGCATATGATGAATGTGAATATTTTGAGCAGCATGCATTTGATGACTATGTATGTTCTTATGAACTACATTCTGCTCACATACATGGACAACCATCTAGGCAGCATTGCGTACATGGACAACATCATGCAAATGTATATGAGTATGTACATGGGGAGCAACATCATTATCAGTAGTGGAGTGCTCGATATCATCAGCCACTTGGTCATTACTATAAGCAACATGCGCATCCTTATGAGCCACATGATACTTCTCAAGAATGATGCCATGATGAGAGCATCTCACTACTACAGGCTCATGAGCAGATGCCCCATCAGCCCAAGGCCCTTAACTTTGAATGTCCAGTAGTAGCCACGCATGTGAAACTGATGGACATGAAATGCCTAGGGATTGATGCAGTGAATGTTGTATTGATTGCAGCCTCATCTGCTCTAGTCTGATTTAACTTAGTGGCTCCCAATTAGTTTATGGACAAGTCAATGTGCATGCTACCGTATGGGTCGGTAAGGATCTTGTGCCACCATCAGTTCTTGACGATGACACCATGAATTACTTCTACGATACAGCAGATGCATTGGATCACAATTATCCTTTTGACCCCGGTGGTAGTGTGGTGAGCCATGCTTGTATGGATGACCCTTATGCTCTTGATGCTTATTATGCAGGTTATCCATTTGATCTCGGGGAACGAAATGGTCTTGAAAAATCCCTATCCTGATCAACATTTCACCAATGCAGTTCTTTCCCTACTTCAAGGATGCAATTTTGATTGAGCAGTAGCTAAATTTGCCCCAATCTGAAATGTAGACAACTTAAGACAGCACACTATTTCAGAACATTTTTTACCCTGCATTAATGACATTCAAGTGTCACCTATATGGCTTGAAAGTACACTTCATGAGCTTTTTTTTGACATGCCACATGCCTCAATTGGAGCTGCCCATAGGAAGTTATGACTAGTTTTCTCTAGCAGGCTTATTCTGGACACATTTGGGTGATGGTTTCCTCTTCATCATTGGCTACCTAAACTCTTATGAGCTATTTTAAATCAGTGGTGGGAAAATAATGCAACCTATCCACAACCAACTTATTCACAAAACTATGTGTACAGTCATTGTTTATCAGGATAAATACATCCTTCCTATGAATGGTACCCTTTATATGGAGTGTATTAGGGATCCTAGAATCTATCCAAGTATCTATGGAAATAGAAATAAGGTTAATGGCAAGACTAGACAAATTTGTCCCAATAGGGTCAAAGGAAACATATCCACCATGATAAAACGGAAATCCATTAGCTATCTCATAAGACTAATCTGGCTCAAGATCCTCGTCATGCTCTTCAAATTTAGCTTGTGCATTCATAATTGGTTCTTCAATGACTTTTTCATCCACATCTTCAAGTACTATCATATTGTAATTCTTGGCTTTTACATTTTTATAAGTGCACTTTGATGCATGATCAATCGTATGCTTTTCACCACATTTGAAAAATTGACTCTTCTCTTTACACTCTCTAAAAATATCCATAGATATAATCTTACCATTGTTTGATGAATTAGTTTTGGGTCTACAATCATTTTTCTTAGACTCAACTTTATGGCTAATTGCTAGCTTTGAAGCACTTTGTTATCTTGAAGCATGAAAAGTGGGGTATGTAGGGACTTTGAGGTTGCCAAATGAAGTGTGAGACCCACCATAATTTCCACCAAATTTTCCCTAATTACTAATGGACCTTTTCTATCCAAAAAAACCTTACATGGGAGTATCCTTCTTGTACTTTCAAGCATAGCTCTCTGCTAGCTCAATAGCCAAGAATAGTGTGGTGGCTTTCTAGGCCATAACATCAATTTAGAAGTTAGACTCTAGACCATGATAGATGTACTTATGTAACTTCACATCATCACTCACACTCTCTACATATATGGTAAAATTCAAAGACTAATCGGTATACTGTCTAATTGATAGACTTCTTTGGTCTAATTGATACAACCTCCTAGCCAATTTTTCTTTCTCAATGGGAGAGACAAATACTTGATCCATTTGAGCTTCGAAATCCTCCCAATTGTTAATCTATTGATTTTCCATCTTTATGTACCTCCATCATGTATAAGCAAAGCTCTCAAGGTGAAGTGCAGTTAAGTGAATATTTCGGTCATCAGACTTAGAAAAAATATTAAAATAGGATTCTAACTTTAAATTCTACTCCTTCAAATTGGCCGATGATGAAGAATGGCCACTATATTTGGTCAACAATATTTTATCACAGAGCTCCCTCTCAACAAAACCCTACTGCATGTTTGATCGTTGGGGCTACGCATCCATATAACTGTCAATGGGAACTGAAAGATTACACTCCTATGATAATTCGTTTAACCTATCTAGAGGAATATGTGACTGACTTCTAGCTCCTAGTGGAGGATTAGATGCATGAATGCTTAAAATAGTCTCATCAATCCTAAAAGAAGTTTTCCCATTCTCATGAGTGATATGTGATATACTCTTCTTTTCAATGATATTTGGCTAAGGGTTATGATTCAATGGTTGAAATGGTTGTTTGTCTCTACTCTCTTTATATGCCATTTGTGCTCCCACAAGCATAGAGATTTAAGCACTAAGTTTGTCCAAATACTCTCTAGTGAAAGAGGAAATATTTTCCAAGGAATACTTAGTAGATTGGGCCATCTACTCCATAGTTTCATTGGTTTGAATGTTGGACTAAACCATTTTCTCAACCACTTGATCCTA